>NC_046154.1:80254699-80268989 GCF_011064425.1 Rattus rattus
GGACAGTGATATCATCAGGCATGGACTCGGATTTTGAGGTTCCTGATAGTCAAGAGGGGAAACGAAAAGTCTAAAAACAAAAAATGATACCAATTTTTATTGAAAGGAAAATACATTTAAGTCCGTCTAACCTTGGCAAGGTTCACCCAAGCTGCATTCATTCCATGCATTTCTGTGTGGTTAGAAAATGGACTGTTGATATAAGAGAGATGAACTAATAATCCCAACAATGTCCTACATGTCTGCCACCCGTTCTTTCTTATAAACACCATTCTTGCTTTTAAAAACTAGAATTGAGATCTAAAGGGTTTCCCCTTTCACCGAAAGAATAATTTTTATGTAGGGTCTTTTAACTGTAAGAATGAGACCAGTCCCTTTCTCTGAGGGATACTCTTTTTCAGCCAAGAGAGACCAGACAACGATAACCAGGCAGGCTCTTTTTCATCTTTAGTGTCTGCTGGGATGACAAAGAGGTCTGGTGCGTTAGCCAACTTGTCTGCCAACATTTCACTTTAAAAAAAAAAAAAAGGAAAACAAAACTTGCTGTTAGTTGTCTGGACTCAAGGAGAAGTAAAACAAAACAGTCTTTGGCAAACAGTTTACCCTCCCACTTAATAACTACTTAAGTTCTTCTGTAGCCTCATGTCCTGTGAGTGGGTATGAGAACCAGTTTGGATATTTGACACATAAGGAAACACTAAGGCTATGCCTCTGAGTATATTCTGAAACGCTGGCAAGGCTTTGATTTTCTGACTTTCAGCATGGAAGTGTTGAAAGGTATAAATCTGTGGTGAACTCTTGAGTCTACCCTCATTTCTTACTCCTTGCAACTAAGACATCAGTTACTATATTTGATTCTTGGTGTCCCCATTTGTGAATGAGAACACTATGCCACCTTTCTTGATTTGCAGCAGTAAGGATTGTCATTTGGAGCGTCTTGTGGGCTCCAGGTGATAGCACATTTTAAGGGTTAGCAGATCGTAAAATCCTTTCCCATATGCAGTCAGGAAGACCCAATTTACGTTCTAACGAATTCATGCTAAGAACCTGTGATCTGTCAGATAAATAAGAAAATAAGAATGTAAATAGCACATGAGTTACAAATGCTAAGACAGGGAAAGGCTCAAGATAGGAAGCCAGATCCCTTCACTTCCCCACCAGCTCCCACACTCCATCTCAACCCATGGCTTTCTGCATTCATTCAACCATCTCTATAAACACCTGTCCTTTCTACCCATTCTAAACTAATGTTTTTTTTTTCCTTTTCTCCATCTTTATTAAATTGGTTATTTCTTATTTACATTTCAATTGTTATTATCTTTCCTGGTTTCCAAGCAAACATCCTCCTAACCTCTCCTCCTCCCCTTCTATATGGGTGTTCCCCTCCCCATACTCCTCCCCTTACCACCCTTCCCCCAACAATCCTGTTCACTGGGGGTTCAGTCTTGGCAGGACCAAGGGCTTCCCCTTCCACTGGTGCTCTTACTAGGCTACTCATTGCTACCTATGCAGTTGGAGCCCAGGGTCAGTCCATGTATAGTCTTTGGGTAGTGGCTTTAAACTAATGTTTATAATCTAGAAAGTAACAAAGAGAAAAATCCATCTATTGCCTTTAAATAAAATAGTGGAGAATTTGGCAGAAGCTCAAGGAGAATAGGACTAAAGTGATTTGGAGATAGGGACCCAATTTTACTAAGATTGATTTTCTTAATAAATTCTGTACTTTTCTAAGTAGTTGAAGGAATGAGGGGTTGGGGATTTAGCTCAGTGGTAGAGCACTTGCCTAGCAAGCACAAGGCCCTGGGTTCGGTCCCCAACTCCAAAAAAAAAAAAAAAAAAAAAAAAAAAGAAGGAATGATCATCCAGGAAGGCTAATATTTAAGCCATGATCTATTTTTTAATTGTTTAACTTTAATGGAACACCTTTTCTAAACAGCTATTTTTTTTACAAGCTAAAATAATAGTTTCCAAAAAGGAAATATTATCCAGAAAAAAAAAATCTGTAAGTACTCCATCTCCCCTGTTATAATTGCCTTCTCTGGTTTACCTTCCCAATCTAGCCTTCCTTAAACTGACTTCATCCACCCCTCCTGGCTTGGGGTCAGCTGTTACCTCTGGTAGGAAAGCTTTGTTGGTTTTAACCATTCATTAGGCCACCTTCAGAGGTATTGTGCACATAATGTAAGTGTATTTAAGGCCATCACAGAGCACAGTTGCTCAGGTTGTAATCTATGTAAATGGTGCTTCCTAACATAGCAGAGCATACAACCTTTCCCATCCCTGATCTAAAGCAAGCAGAGGAAATTTTCCTTTACCCAAGTCTCCTTTCAATTTTAATAACTCTTAAAAAGAAATTAATGAGCAATGTTATTTTTAAAAGCTGAAAACTCACAGTTAAGAGCCACAATCACACAATATAAACAAATCGCTACCTCTCCCATTCCTTGGGTATACGCCCAGGAGCGTACAGCTTGGTCATCTGGTAGACCTATTTCTAGCTTTGTGAGGAACAGCCTTATTGATTTCCACAGTGACGCACCAGTTTGCACCCCAAAGTGTTACAACTTTCTAATTCACTGTTCCCCAGTGCTTTCCACCAATGCTTTCCACATGTCCATTGTCTAGGTGTCCTAGGTAATATTTTCCTTATTCATTTTTGAGATGAAAACATTTAACATTTGTATTCTTAGCAAAGTTTCAATTTCCAGTACATGATGTATTATTACTAACTGTAATCACCACAGTGTAGAGTCTCCTGTAGCTATAGGACTTGTTTATCCTATAAGATGAAAGCCAGGGGTCATATGCCCTGGGTCAGGTACAGTTCTCTCAGAAACAGATAATTAAATTACCTCTTGTGTGGTCCCTCTGGCACGTCACATGTGATGGGGATTCTGACAGGTGAAATCTTCCCTACAGTGTGCTGAAGTATGTCAGAGACCGCCAATTCTTCCCTGTTCCTATTTATTTAAAAGGACAATTGCAACTTTTCTTTAAAAATTAGCTTATGGTACAAGTTTCTTTTTGGTTTTTGTATGTATTTAGTTATGATTGTCTCCTCATTTAAAAAAAAAACTTTAACTTCCCATTCTTAAGGGCAGACTTCTCATCCTTCTGGACTGATACTTCTAGTACCAGAGTTCCAACAAATACCTCATTTCTGTGTCACTTATCCAATCTTGGACAAAGTGTTCAGGAGCTAAATTATCCAGATAATGGTTCCTTTATCTACATAGACAGCATTGGAAATCAAAACAAATATGTTTTTTAAAAAAGGAGCAAGTCATATTTGGCATGGAATTTGATTCACTTGGAAGCACTAATCTTGAGTTTCTGGGGAAACTTTTGGGAAATTATTACCCTGGATATTTCATCTTATTTAAATCACTGAAGCACTGTCAAGACAAATATGGAGCTGGAGAGGAGGCTCAGTACTTAAGAGTACATAAGATTCAATTATCAGTGTGCACACACCTGCATGTACACACAAACACACACACACACACACACACACACACACACACACACACCTGAACACACACACAATGACTAACAGCTGTCTATAGCTTTCTCTTCTGGCCTCCATGGACAATGGATGTACATGGTACACAAACATACATGTAAGCAAATTTTTCATACACATGAAATAAAATTTTAAAAAGAAAAGTATTTAGATCAGAGTAGATAAACTTGTTAGAGAATGCTACATGGTTAGTTATCTAGAAAGAAACCCTTCTGCGGTTCAGCTCACACACAGAGGCAGAGTTAAAATCATTACAAACTACATAGGAAAATCAAAACACCTAAAGCATAAATAACAATTTACAATTCTATAGAAAAATTGCTTATACACTATAGCATGAAGATATGCAAATACACACAGAATGTACATAGTTCTACAAAGTATTTTTACACACCATTAAGTGTGTGTGTGTGTGTGTGTGTGTGTGTGTGAGAGAGAGAGAGAGAGAGAGAGAGAGAGAGAGAGAGAGAGAGAGAGAGAAGAGCGCTATGGTGCGTGTGTGGAGGTAAGAGGAAAGCTGCAGGAATTGGTTATTTCCTTCTACCCTTTGAATTCCTGAGATCAAACTCAGGTCTTTAGGTTTTTGCCCATTAGTGCCTTTACTCACTGCTCTATCTTACAAGCCTTACACATTACTTGGCAGCAGCACGTGACTCTTGCTTCTGCCATGATTACAACATAGCATGAAGGTGCTGGACAGCTTCAAATGACTGTCTTGAAGAAATCGTTGCTCCCTCAGCTCCAGACACCACCAGTTGAAATTGGTTGTTTTCTAAAGATGGCACAATGCTGTGTGAGTGTCTCTGGGTGCTTTTGCATATCAACAGAGTAAACAGTTAAGCAATTCTCTTCAGAATTTCTCAGTCATGAGTCTTTGTTCCAGGACTGGCTTAGGATGACCCATCTGACTTGAAGGGATGTAGGAGGGATGACCATTTGAATGGACATGTGCTGGGTTCTAACCTGTGACGTTGGGGAGAAGGACTCTCAGGTTTCTGAGGTGGCCTGTCAATGACTGCTTCTAGAAGAAATGTGGCTTCTCTGGCCCATGCTTCTCTTTCTTTACTAGAGAGCGCCATCTTTCTAATAAAAAGTAGTAGCCTGAACCATGAATGTGTGCTGTATTCTCATGTCCTCACCTTTACTGGAGCTGTATCAGGACCTAGAATTGCAATTCCTCTCAGCCCTGTCTCACTCTTCCAGGGGGTTGCTAGTGTCTGAATATCGATATGTATCTTTCCTGCCACAAACATTTCTCCTTCCACTATCTATGGAATATATCCAAAATGAGTGCATGAAGTTTTCCAAGTCTAAAAATGTACTGTCTTAATTAAGGTGCCATTGCTGTGAACAGACATCATGACCAAGGCAACCATTATAAAGGAAACATTTAATTGGTTCTGAGGTTCAGTTCATCATGACAGAATACATGGCAGCATCCAGGCAGGCATGGTGCTGAAGGAGCTGAGAGATCAACATCCTGTTCAGAAGGCAAACAGGAGAAGACTGACTATTCTGCACTGGGTGGAGCTTCAAAGCCTACCTCCATAGTGACACATTTCCTCTCAAAGGCTATACCTGCTAACAGTACCACTCCCAATGGGACAAGCATATTCACACCACCATACGTACATAGATGTTCTGACATTTACATCCAACTAAAATTCATCTGTGCTGGGGATAAAAGAAACATACACTTATGTCAATCTTTATAGCTAATATTCTCAGCACACCTGTACATATGGTCTTTTCTATCCCTTTTTCGAGATTTGGTTAGTTCTTACTTTAAGTTTGTTTTTGTATCTGTCATAGAAATGCTTCCTCATATTCACGTTTTCAAACTAAATAGAGTTGTCTTTGGGATATGTTACTCTTTTCTGTGTTTTGTTATTTTTTAAGTTATGGGCACTTTTTAAACTCTCAGACCTGGTTACTTCATTCTCCTGCAATATTGTTTTACAACTAACTTTTCCCAAAGCTTTTTAAAAAAGAAAACCAGGCAGAGAACATTAAAAAGAAGCAGCAACAAGTCAAAATTCTGAGTCATCCCATAGACTCCAGAGATACATTGTTGGGATTGGTCTGGTGCTGCTATACATTCAAATGCTAAAATCTGTACCTCAGATCTGGTTGCCCCAAGATGAACAAACTCTCAGTACATCAGCTTTTGTTGTGTAAACTTTGCTCCCTAAGTTAATTGGTCAATAAAAGGCTAAAGACTATGATTGGGCAGTAGAAAGAGAAAGGCAGGACTTGCAGATTGAGTGAGGGATGAGGAGATAGCAGAGAGAGAGGAAGGGGAAGAGAAGAGACAGGAGAGGAGTTAGCAGCCACGGAAGGAGGTGGTTTATGAGAACAGGGCCAGAAGAAACAGCACATAACTAGGGATGTACAGCTCCGATGTAAGTTAGAATAGTTCCAAAGTCTGCCAAATCTAGGCTTAGAGCTTATAGATAAATCACCAGGACTCTGTGTCTTTTACATCTACATCTACAGTATAACTCCCGTACCTAAAGCCCAGGGATCCGAGTGGAAGACAGCATGGAAAGATTGCCAAAGCCAGAGGAGCAGGATGTTTTCTGTGAGATTGTCTTCTCGAAAGGACGGAGAAGCTACAGTCGTGAAGTCTCATCAACATGGCTGCCTAAACAAGACCCGAACAAGGATAACACTGATAATCATGTTAACAGAAAAGGGAAAAAACTCATAAAACTTCAACCCTCAGCATAGAATTACAGGCAGCTTAGGAGTGCTGAGAGCAAGAGGCAAAATCAAAGAGTCCACACATTGGTTATTCAATACCAAGTGGTCAGCTCTGAAACCATATATATATACACAAGTACCATTATAAAGATTGAGCAGGTTTTATTTATATATTTAAAACATAAATTTATATATTTAAGAGTATATATATATGACTTCAAAAATAAAAACACAAATTTTGACTTTAATAAGGCTTTTCGTAGAGTTTTTACTTCCTTAATTTCTATTTTTATGCTTTTATTTTCTACCTTTGGGTTCCCTTTGCTTTACGATTATAGCTGATTAGATTTTGAGGCAAGCATTTTAATTTTATGCGTCCTTTATAATACATCAATTTAAAGCTATAATTCTTAATACTTCACTATCTAGTCTCTACTGGTTTTGATGCTGTGACTCACAAAGTTTATATTCTTGGGAGAGATGATAGAAAGTGATGAATAGAAATAGACAAAAGAAAACTACTATTGTGTAAGTGCTATGGAAAAATACCAGCAGAGAAGGGGAACAGCCTTTCCATTTAACACAGAATTATGAGGCAGGGTCTCACTCATGAAGAGATGCTTCTCCAAAATACCTAAGCAAAGGAAGAGAGATCCATGGTGACCTGGGTTAGGAGACTCCAACCAGAGGAAGTGCAGTCTCAGAGGCTGTAGGGTGAGCATGGTTAAATTTCGAAGGAAGGGTGGATCAAAGGAAGGCCTGGAACATAGCTAAGATGAATATTGAAAGTAAATATTCAGAAAGTTGACAAGAGACACCATGGTAGGTTCTGTATACTATGCTTAGCATTAACAGGAGAGTGTTAAGTGCAGTATTGACATAACCTGACTTTAAAAAAAAAAAAGAAAGAAAGAAAGAAAAAAGAAGCACGTGTGGATGCAAGTTCCACAGAGGCCAGAAGAGGGGAGGGTGGCGAATCTCTTACAGGTTGAGTACATGCAGCTGTGAGCCACCTGATGTGGTTCTGAGTTCAAACCCAGGTCTTCTGAATGGTCAGCAAGTATTCTTAACCACTGAGCAACGTTTCCAGCTCCTGGCTTTTATTTTATGTTTCAAATGTTATGAGAAGCTCAGGGCCAAGACCAGAATTAAAGGGCTTGGGTAAAAAGCTATTGAAACAGTCCTGAGCCCTGGTAAATTTGGATTGGGTTCAGACATAAAAGTGAAAACAGTGTAGAGTAATGTAAGAATTCTAGCTACCAACTTCCAAACGTGTCCTTTACTTCATTTCTGTTCATGTTATTATAATTTTAAACTATATTTTCCCCTAAGTCTTAATTAAAATGTATTTGTCTGTACTGAATTTCTTCAAGTCTATTTTCTACTTCACTAATTGTTTCTTTGTCTTGTTTTAGACTAATCCGCTGTATAGCTTTTAATATAAATATACTTTTGTTTTATTTATTTTTATACAATTATTTTAATGATATTTTGTCCTCTCAATGTGTGTACGCCTTTAAACATTTCAAACATCGTCTTTGTGTCCTATTAAATACGTTTATCTTAGAAATACGTTTATCTGAAATTCCTGGGGGTTTATTTCTGTTGTTTATTAGTTTGCTGCCTCCTATTAGGGGTTGTTCCTTCATGAGCTCTATTGTTTTATTGTTGTGTGCTAATCTTTGGTGTGACATTAGCTTTTGGAAACATTTTATGTCTTTATTTGGAAAATCTGTCTGCCAGAATGAAGTGGCGCTTGTTGATGCCCGGTGCGCTTGATCAATCGCTGTGGATCAGTCCTTGTGTGATGATTTCACTGCTCTCAGTTTTCCAGAGCTCTCATATAGTAATACTAAAGCTCAAGGGTAATAGGTCCTCAGGAAACAGGTCAGCAGAAAGGAAAGCTTTATTCTTGGGATCAGCGGGACAAGCAAAGGCATTTGCATCTTTCTATACTAGTAGGCAAGTTCACACTATTTTTCTAGCCTGGAAAAGACCACACGCTGAGAGTAGGTACCGGTTCTCTATCCACCTACTGCAACCATCCAGGCTTTAATGCCTAATTCTTCATCCATAAATGTACTTAGAAGTAGGAACTTGGTTACTCCCAGGATCAGCTCATGAACTTACTGCTGTCAGGGTTGGAAGTTTGGTTTTGTTTGCTTGTTATTGGTTCCTTTTTTTTTTTCTTCTTATTTTCTTTTTGTTCAGTCATGTACTTAAAGGGTATCTGTTGATTTTTATTTTTGAGTTGTATAATTTGGCGTACAGGTAGAAATGGATAGTGAACCAATTTTTTTCTTACCAACTTTTATTTTATTTTATTTTTATTTCATATTTCATTTACCATATTAACTTTGCTTATCTTTGGAATCTATTTATGACCCATGAACAGACTCTGGCCAGCTCGATTGTGGTAGTAGGCATGATTCTGCAAGTCCTTGCCCTTCTCTTTTATTCCCTTTGCCTTGCTAAAAACCATTAGATTACAACCCTAGAGCTAGTCTTCGTAGTCTAGTCCCTTAATTGACTGCTTCTTTCTCCTGAATCTGACAACCAAGGTCCAGGTATCAAAGTACTGAAGTCTACCAATCAAAAGCCCTCATTGGCTCACCTAATTAGCATGTCCAATTAAAATGAAACACCTTATTTTAACACTTGTTTCTCATTTTACCTTTATAATCCACCGTTTTCCTATGTGCCACATCTCTCTCCTCAGAAATATTCTTTAGTCTCTAGGACAAATATCCCTCCTCCTCTCTCTTCCCCCTTACTCCCCTTTCCTTTGTTCCCTTCCCCCTCTCCCTCTTCCTGTATCTCCCCCACTTGTTCCTCTTTTGTTCCTTCTTCCTGCCTTCTGTGCCTCAGAGTCAAATAAATCTCCTTTGTGCTGAGACCTTGGTCTGATAAATTAGTCTTGGGGGTTCTGAGCTGATGCTTTCCCTTTTAACCCACACATTAAAGTCAGATTTAATGTCACGTATTTGGTGAGACTTTTCATCTGTCAGTGAGACAGAATGCTTTCTTCCGCAGAGTCTTATATGACTCTCGTATTTGGTGGCTATTGAATTCCATGTCTATTGTGTTTATCTTTATATCTTTTCCATCCTACTTTGCCATACCCCTAGCATCTCACTGGGAAATTACAATTCAGGACAAGATTTGTAGTTGACTCATTTGGTATTTATCCTAGTTGGAACAGTATGTCTTTGAGAGTCTGGGAGTTAATTAAAGCAAATTGGATTTAAGGAGAGTTTCAAACAGAAGCTATAATATAAATGATGATGAATGGGACATTTGATCTGTAAGTCTGTTCCAACTTTAAGACCTAATAAAAACAGTAGTAGCACAAGTAGTTGAATGTACTATGTTTCAGGAACTTTGCTGGGTGCTTTACTTACATGATCTCTGGGGCTCATCACAATTCATCTGAAACACAGATGAAGTTGAGGTAGTTGTTCAGGATTCCAGAGCTAATGAGGGGTGAGGCTGACATTTGCATATAATGTATTCATTAAGTAGCTTCCAAAGAAAGCAAAAGGCAAGCGTGTGGGCAGACATATCAAAGTAAAAGAACAAATACACTTTAGTGAAGAGAACATGTTTATTCCAGACTTATGATCAGGGAGGGTGGACTAAAACTAGGACTCTCTCTGGCAATTTTTGTCTATAGGACTTCCTCAGCCCTCTGTGTACTGAATGCCACTGCGAGAGGTCAATCATAGATTGAAAGTCTACTGCCTCTGTATGGGATTGTCCCAAGTAGGCTGTGACTGATCAAGTATAGGAATTTCATTTTAGTTTGTATTGCTTCCTGCTATTTCCTTAAGATGCTGGTCTATCTCTTTATTAATATTCCTATGTTCCATTTCCTGCTCCAAAGATTTATAATGAACTTGAGTAGAAAACAATTCCTGCAGAAAAGAAACTAAATCAGAATTTCTCAATTCTAGTTGACCACAGAACTTTTTCCTCAGAATATTTATTGCCATTTTGTATATCTAACGTTCCAGAAAAGAAGCCTTGGACAATAGTCTTCTTGCACAACTTTTGAATGTTTCCTTTTTTCTTCATATTGAAGTGATAGAATCCACTGACTTTATAGCAAGAATTTTCTCCCATTGGCCTCTGGAGAGAAAAATTAAACAGAGGGAAAGAAACTTGATGAGCAAATGCACTTGAGGTTCTGTTTTTGAGGTAATCACCTTGTTTGAGGGAGGCTTGCATGAAGGAGGGATGAGGTAGGAGAATTCTAAATCTGAATTTGTTCTTTACCTGGAGCTCTTCTTTAGAACATGCTTCCACTTCTTCTAAGGCTTGGATTTCTTTGCCCTTTACTTCCATAGAGATGCATAAACCCAGGTGGCGAGTGTAAATTTTTGACATACAAAGTATGGAAGAAGGTTCATGGACAGATTTCTCAGTGCTGATGGCAACAGAACTTGAGCCTGGTGTGTCATCAGTGTTAGGGTCATCCAAAGGAAAAAAGTCCTTTGTAGGCAGTTTTATTCCCCTTTAAATTTTGGAGGGTTTGAGGAATGGAATCTTTCAGTAGCAAAAGCTGTTGCCATCAAAGCGCACCTGTTTTTTATATCTCCCAGCAACTCAGGAAACCAGGCAAATGAAGATGACCTGGGGAAGAAGACCAGGACTGATGCCAATTTCTTAGCAGAACCACTCTCCAGAAGGCATGCTGTGCAGAATGATTGCCTTTTTATAACCATTCTGGAGTCTCTTGTCCCATGAAATGACTCTTAGCAGTCTATTTTTCGAGAGCCATAAATGGCCCTACTATGATATCAGGAAAACACTCATAAAACACTTTTGGGTCAGGAATTCAATGTTATTTGTCTCTGGAGTCCCAATACACTACATATACAGGCACAGATCTATTATGAATACTGAAGCCTTTGGAAATACCATACCCTAATACTGAGGCCTTTGGAAATTGTGTATCCCAAGATTCTCAATACTTGATGCAATTATTAGCTTTTGTTGAAGCACAAGAACAATGGTGATTTTTATAACTCAAACTAGTTTCTTTTAGTTACATATGCTTTAAGTAAACTTCTAAATAATAAAACAGTAAATTTAATACTATTGCTGATACCATTTTGATAAAAGAACAATATTATTACTGGAGATCTATTGTGGATCAGCATTATGTCTTTATTTAATGGATTTCTTACAATTTCCCTATAAGGTAATTTTTATTCCCATTTTAGGTATTGAGTCAATGGAGCTCTGAAAAGAAGAGGTCACAAAACTCTGAAATGGTATCACCAACATCTGAAAATAACTCTATACTTCCAAGGTTATAATAAGAATTCTGAAGGAAGACACAATTTCAGGTCAGGTCATCTGTGAGATAGAATCTGCATAAAGATGCAAATGGTATGAATGTGCTGTCTGTATATGATGGGGTCACTAAAGCGCATAGGGACATGCAGAGGTGAGAGATGTAGAACAATTTCTTCAAAATGAAATGCCCCATCCAAGAGTGAAGCTGTTAAGATTTCTCCAAGGAAGCTAGTGAAAACTCAAGATTTTCTAAATGTAAGCTTAAGATCCATGGGGGAAAACAACTCACAAGTCTCAAGAAGTCCCTGAATCTTACCAGATTCATAAGACCTCCCACCTCTACCCTCCCCCAAGATTATACAAGTGGGAAGAACTGCTCTGGAAAGGAGGTAGGATGACCTGTTGAGCTGCCTGCAGGTTGGAAAGAGAGCTCCAGGGTTGAAGTTTTCATGATTCCTCACCCATGCTAGAGAGGGATCATGGTATTATCATTCATTCTGTTGTGGCTTCCTCATCTGGAGTGCAGCAAGGTGCAATTAAAACTTCTGAGAGTACATGACTATAATCTATCTACCACATTAGGACATACAAAACAAGGGGTGGGAGGCAGAAAAAGAGATAGAGAAGGGGAGCAGATTCTTTACAACTCAGAGCTCCAAGGAGCATGATAAGTAGGTATGTTTTTGTTTTAAGGCAAGAAAAAAGTGTTTATGCTGACCTGAAAAAGGTGGAACCAGAGGGTGAGTTTAAAATATTTTTGACTGGAATGAATGGAACTTGGTGATGTTTGAAATGCAGGAATAGAGACAGGATATCAATGTATCATTTAAGGAACTGGCCTGGTCTCTGATGATGACATCATTTCAGGAGATATGGAGGAGAGAAAAAGTGGATGGTGGGGAAGGAATTAAGAATTATGTTCAGGGCATCATATTAGGCAGTGCCCGGTATTATTGTTTCTTTTGTTTTGTGTTTTCATAGAAACTACTCTGCATACTTACACCAGAGGTGAATCTATCACAGGTACCAGTCATAAAGGTCTGTTATAAAGGATGCATTACAATTTTGCTGGTACTTTTCCTTTCTTGGACTTATTTTTCCATTAAAAAATCCAAAAGATGCTCCAACATATAACAAGGACACATGCTCCACTATGTTCATAGCAGCCTTATTTATAATAGCCATAATCTGGTAAGAACCCAGATGTCCCTCAACAGAGGAATGGATACAGAAAATGTGGTACATCTACACAATGGAGTACTACTCAACTATTAAAAACAATGACTTCATGAAATTCATAGGCAAATGGATGGAGCTAGAAAATATCATCCTGAGTGAGGCAACTCAATCGCAAAAAAAAAAAAACAACACACACACACACACACACACACACACACACACACACACACTATGCACTTATTGATAAGTGGATATTAGCCCAAAAGCTTGGATTACCCAAGATACAACCCACAAATCACATGAAGCTCAAGAAGAAGGACAATCAAAGTGAGGATGCCTCAGTCTTTCTTAGAAGGGGGAACAAAAATATTCATAGAAGGAAATATGGAGACAAAATTTGGAGCAGAGACTGAAGGAAAGGGCATCCAGAGACTGTCCACCTGGGGATCCAACCCATATACATACAGCCACCAAACCCAGACAGTATTGCTGATGCCAAGAAGTGCATGCTGACAGGAGCCTGATATAGTTGTCTCCTGAGAGGCTTTGCCAGAGCATGACAAACACAGAGGCAGATACTCACAGACAACCATTGAACTGAGAATGGGGTCCCTTTTGGAGGAGTTAGAGAAAGAATTGAAGGAGCTGAAGGGGCTTGCAACCCCATAAGAACAATACCAACCAACCAAAAGGGACTAAACCACCATCCAAAAGGATACACATGGGCAAACCATAGCTCCAGCTGCATATGTAACAGAGGATAGCCTTGTTGGGCACAAATAGGAGGAGAAGCCCTTGGGCCAGCCAAGGCTCAAACCCCCAGTGTAAGGGAATGTCCAGGGGGGAGGGAGAGGGTGGGCAGATAGGTGGGGAAACACCCTCATAGAAGAAAGGAGAGGGGAGATGGGACAGGGGGTTTATGGGCACGAAACTCAGAAGGGGGATAACATTTGAAATGTAAATAAATAAAATTATCCAATAAAAAATCAAATCACTGTAAAAAAAATCATGGATTATGTTGGCCTTTACTTGACAAAGTCTTGACTGTGTTGTAGGAAGACAGCTATAATCTAATCTCTTTTCACTGTCACATATTCAGTGTTTAATAAAAAGTGAGTGAAAAAAGGGCCAGAGTCCCGGCCGGCCGGCGGATCCCTGCCCTCAGCAGCTCTCTGCTACCAGGCCCCCTGGAGGGGAGCTCTCGCTGCCTGGTCAGGCGGGCACTCCTGAGGCAGCAGAGCGGAGGAGACCACCAACACTGCCCACCCCTGCCCACATCTCTGGCCCAGGAGGAAACTGTATACGGCCTCTGGGTACCCGTAGAGGAGGGCCCAGGAGCAGCAGGTCCACTGCGTCTGAGACACCGCACCTGAAGGGACCGACTGGATAAACAGTTCTCTGCACCCAAATCCCGTGGGAGGGAGAGCTAAACCTTCAGAGAGGCGGACACGCCTGGGAAACCAGAAGAGACTGCTCTCTGCACACAGTACTGATCCCAGAGGAAAACAACAAAAGATATCTGGAACCCTGGTGCACGGAACCTCCCGAAAGGGTGGCGCGGATCTTCCTGGTTGCTGAGGCCTC
>NC_046154.1:80269089-80346834 GCF_011064425.1 Rattus rattus
AAACAATGACTATGAAATTCACTTGAGCAAATGGATGAAACAGAAAAACTATCATCCTAAATGGAGGTAACCTTATTCACAAAAAAACACATGGTATGCACTCGTTGATAAGTGGATATTAGCCCAAATGCTTTCGATGCACAGAACACATGAAACTCAAGACCAAAATGCAAATGCTTCACTCCTTCTTTAAAAGGGGAACAAGAATACTCTTGGCAGGGAATAGGGAGGCAAAGTTTAGAACAGAGGCTGAAGGAACTCCCATTCAGAGCCTGCCCCACATGTGGCCCATACACATACAGCCACCAAACTAGATAAGATGGATGGAGCAAAGAAGTGCAGGCTGACAGGAGCCGGATGTAGATCTCTCCTGAGAGACACACCCAGAATACAGCAAATACATAGGTGAATGCCAGCAGCAAACCACTGAGAACAGGATCCCCGTTGTAGGAATCAGAGAAAGGACTGAAAGAGCTTGAAGGGGCTTGAGCCCCTATATGAACAACAATGCCAACCGACCAGAGCTTCCAGGGACTAAGCCACTACCCAAAGACTATACATGGACTGACCCTGGACTCTAACCTCATAGGTAGCAACAAATAGCCTAGTAAGAACACCAGTGGAAGGAGAAGCCCTTGGTCCTGCCAAGACTGAACCCCAGTGAACAATGATTGTTGGGGGAGGGCGGTAATGGGGAAGGATGGGGGAGCACCCATATAGCAGGGGAGGGGGTTAGGGGGATGTTGGCCTGGAAACCAGGAAAGTCAATAACAGTTGAAATGTAAATAAGAAATAACCAATTTAATAAAGATGGTGAAAAAGAAAAAACAATGACTACATGAAATTCTTAGGCAAATGGCTGGAAATAGAAAATACATCCTGACTGAGGTGACCAAGTCACAAAGGAACACACATTGTATGCACTCACCTATAAATGGTTATTTGCCCTAAAGCATGGAGTACCCAAGAAATAATTCACAGACCATATGAAGCTCAAGAAGATGGAAGAACAAAAAACAAAAAAAACGAAACCAAAACAAAACAAAAACAAACAAATAAAAAAAAAAAAAACAAAAAAAAAAAAAAAAGGCCAAGCAAAGCAATTCAGGAGCAGAGAAAAGCCAGATTGAATCAGTCGGAGAGGAGAGGAGCTTGAGCCGCAACAGCTGAGTTGTTCAGCCATCAAGGCCTCATAAAGAACAAGGAAGGGGTGAGCTTATTCAGCAACAAATCTCAGAGGCTGAAAACATTCAGGGCCTATATTAGATTGGTGGATCTAGAAGCTTCTAGGACTAGGCCTACGTTAGCAGACAGAGGCAGAGAGCCTCAACGTGACAATTACCACAGGAGAATACGTGCCGTTGTATGTTGGAAGTATGTAACTTGGGTTTTATTTCACATCTCACAAATAAAGGGTTGCCCTGGGTCTCAGAAGAAACGTGGCACTCTACAGTTCTGAATGTATTGGAACAATTAAAGACTATAATTATTTACTCTTAGTGTTAGAATGAATAGATGTTGAGATGACCACGAGGCCGTGGGAACCAGAATGGAAAGTCATGGCCTGAATTTCGGGTCAGTAGCTGGGGGTGCTGTGGAGGAAGTGTGCGCAAACATCAGGAAGTGGGCGGAGTCTCACTGGAGTAAGTAAGAGAGGAAACGAGCTGTAGCACACTTTCTATGTGCTCTCTGCCTCTTGGCTCTAATAATGTAATTAGGGGTAGCATGCTACTCCTGTCATGCCTTTCCACCGTGATGGACTGTGTCCTGTGATGCTGGAAGCCACATAAACTCCTCTTTTCTAAAGAAAGTTGCAATCAAATCGTCATGAAAAGAGAAAACCTGCAGCATTGATTATGTGACTTGGTTGCCCACTTCTGGGTAATATCTGAAGGAAATAGCATTAATATATTAAAGAGATTTGTGCTATGTTGTTAAAGTATTATTTGCAACATGACATCCACTCCACTTAGATTCTCATCAATGGATAAATAGCGTAAGAAAAGGTACCATATATGTACAACAGAATATTATTCAGAAAATGACAGCATGCAATTATCAGCAAAAATGTTTAGAGTGGGAGAATATTTACGTTCATTAAATAACTCATTTACAGTATGAGACAAGTACCACACATTCTTTCTCATCTATGACTCTAACATGCATGCGAACGTGGAACAGAGGTTACTAAAGTCTGAGAAAGACAGGGAAGAGGGAGCACAGTGAGATGCTGGATAAGAGTTACTAAAGCAGTTAGACAGAAACAATACAGTCAGGTGATCTGAGCACAGAGGGGAGACTCTGTCAGTAAAGAGTAGAGTAGAGACTTATTCAAAGATAAGGCAGTGGCAGAGGAGGAAATGTTTATTACTGTGAACTGACCCATACACAACATACAGTGTGTGTGTGTGTGTGTGTGTGTGTGTGCATGTGTGCATGTGTGCATGTTTAAATACCACACCAAATCTTATAAATATGTATAGTTACTTGATCAAATAATCATGTGAGTCAAAAGTTTGAAAAAAGATGTTTGAGTTGGAAATTTTAACTGCCCTAATTTGCTTGTTACACACTATACAGACAGCAGTGATCACATTGTTCCCTCTAATTTGATAATTACGATGCTAATATAATAGTAATTAAAATTTTAAAAAGAAGTGAACAATAAACAGACTTGATCACTAACTCCTAGATATGCATTGAATTATCACTCTTGAACACATAAAATGTAAATTATCATGTGCCTTTAATATAAGAAACAGAACTTAAAACTTCACATGGAAAATGTCTAAATTAAGGCAAAGCGATGAATGATGTTGAGGAAAATGTTTGGGTCCCCTACAGTTTAATACAGAAAAGATTTTAACACATACAAATAGAGTAGTTTTGCAGAACTTCTCAGAAGCTTATGATTAGTGAAAAGCACATAGGAACAGCTTTCCCAATTAAAATATGAAGGGCTTTTTAAGATGTGAAATTAAATTTATTTTAAAAGTACAGCTTGGATAATATGGCTTGTTTTATAGAAAAATTAAACCATACTGAAAAATAATGAGTACAAATAAATAAGCTTACTATGAGGAAACTGATTAAAGTATGTTCATTTAATTATCATGTGTAATTTTTAGGATATATGTAAGGACCAGCAAAGTGGTTCAGTGGGTAAAGGCACTGACTGCCAAACCTGAATTCAGTCCTTGGCACCCACGTGCTGTAAGGAGAGAACTGACTTCTCCAAGTTGTTCTCTGACATCCATATGTGTTCTCTCTCTCTCTCTCTCTCTCTCTCTCTCTCTCTCTCTCTCTCTCTCTCTCACACACACACACACACACACACACACACACACACTAAAATAACTAAATGTAATGAAACAATGATAATATGCATATGACCATTATAGAGATTTAAAGTTCAAGAGATGTTCTTATTTTCTTAGAATTTTGGTTTTGAAATCAGTTTCTCAACAGAAATAATTACAGACTGACAAATGTTAACCTACCCACAAATATTTAAGTTTAGTTGTTTGAATGTTTTCACATGTACCCCAGTTTGATAATACCTCCTCGATACTGGCTTATTATCCTAGATAGGAAGCAATCATCCGGCCTGTCTTGGAATGGTACAGCCTAGTTCTACAAAAACTAGTTCTATGCACCCGAAAGTTACAGGCTGTTTATACCCAGGAGTGAGCTCCTCTCAGAGAGACATTGCTGAGGTGAATAAGTAAATATTCCAGTTGAGAGTCTAGAGCTGGCATCACCCCATGCCCTCCTAAGATCAGTAGGACAGGATAGATGGGACAGATGGGACACTGCACCAGTCAGGCCTGGAGAGTGGCACAGCTGCTTATTCACTCAGTGACAGTCATTCCAAACAGACGTAAGGGAAGGTAGGCCTGGCTTCTGTCTAAGGAGGAGGGTAAAATGTTCTATAGTGAACTGTAGCAAGCTATAGCGAGCTGTAATGACAGAAAGAAATATTGTGAATGAGAGATCCTTCCACCTGTAGTGCATGGCACAGGAAGGGGTCTTACTCTTGACCAGATTGAACTGGGCTGAGGCCTATGGGAAGGGCATTGACTGTGGGGAACTGAGAGAATCATGCTTAATAAGCAAGATGGGAGCAGGTCTGTGTATGAGTGAGCTGTCTTCTACATTCACCAAAGCTCCCCCAAAGCAGCACCAAGCAGGCAGGGTGCTGTGTGAGAAGTTACTCCCAGGGTGTTAATGGAAAGACACAGAGGGATGTGTGTGTCTCTGACCTACACTGCTGAAAGGCCCAGGAGAAAGCCCCATGCACAAGGATCAGTAGACACAGTACTATGAACATCCCACAGGCTAGGGCCGGTCAGCCCAGAAGGTGGTGCCATTTGCTGTTAGGTATGTTGTGTTAGTCAGGGTTCTCTAGATAAAACAGAACTTGCAGAAAAACAGAACCCTAGAAAGACAGACCTTGTAGGATCTGTTAGAATCGTTTGCCGGCTGAAGTCCACGATGGCTAACAATGGGAGGTCCAAGCACCCAGTACTTGTTCAGTGTACAGACTGTGCATTTCAGCTGGTCATTACTATACACTGGAATCCTGAAGGAGGAGGCTCTAGTGTCAGTGAAGGAGTGGACTAGTCAGTGAGAGCAGGCAGGCAAAGGGTGCAAGCTCCCTTCTTCAGCCTTTGTCATACGGGTTGCCAGCAGAAGGTGAGGTCTAGATTAATGGTGGATCTTCCCACCCCAAAAGATCTGGGTCAAAGATGGATCTTCTCACCTCAAAAGGTCCAGATTAAAAATGGACTTCCCATTCCAAATAATTTAATTAAGAAACTATCCCTCTTGGCCTTCAGTTAATTCCACATATAGTCGTATTGACAACAGGGAATAGAAATTACAGGGGGTTTATTTCCTTCTGGAAAAAAATTCCTCTTTCCTTTGGTTCTGCTTCACACATTCAAAGGGTCATCTGGCCTGCCTAGACCTTTAAATATACCCAGTGGCTAAACATTCTTGTAAATGGCTACTGGTGGCACCCACGGAAAGACCAGTAAAGAAAAGCTGATATTCAAAGCATATGCATACATTGTTCTTGTCTCCTTTGTCTGAGTGTAATTCAAGAAGAACACTTACCTTTTTACACACAGTTGAAGGACAAACAGACAAAGGACCACACATCCTTATGAAGAGTTTGCCGTCTCTACATGCTGCCTATAGAAATGCCACAGTCTGTTTGGTATAACAAGTGTCTTGGTTCTGTAGGCAGGAAAGTCCAAAACGAAAGCATTAATGGCTTCATGGCTGTTCTGAAATCATTTCTAGATGTGTAGGTAGCTATGTTCTCTTTTATTTTTATTTTTTAGATATATTTATTTTATTTTATGTATATGATTGTTTTGCCTGCACATATGTCTGTGAATCACATCCCTGTGTGGTGCTCTTGGAAGTAAGAAGAGGGAGTCATATCCCCTGGAATTAGAGTTACATTTTCTTTCTTTCTTTTTTTTTAATTGCATATATGTATGTGAGTACACTGTTGCTGTCTTCAGACACACCATAAGATGGCATTGAATCTCATTACAGATGGTTATGAGCCACCATATTGTCCCTGGAAATTGAACTCAGGACCTCTGAAAGAGCAGTCAATGCTCTTAGCTACTGAGCCATCTCTCCAGCCCTGCAGTTACATTTTCCATGGCTGAAAGACATCCTGTACCATACTGGGAACTGAACGAGAGTCCTCTGCAGAAGCAATGAGTGTTCCTAACATCTGAGCCTTTTCTGTAGCACCAGTTGGCTGTCGTCTTGATGTGTCCTCACACCATATAGAAGGCAAGGGGCTTGAGAGTCTTTTACTAGGGCACTAATTCCATTTACAAGTACCCCTCCCTCATGTCCTGAATGACAACAGAAGGCTCTGATTACCTCTTAGCATCTCCACACTGAGTTTTGGGGAGATGTAAACATTCTGTATGTACACATCAATTTCAGGACACTACAACAAACAGCATTATCTAATTTATATCTTAGGAGAATCACTTCCATAGCAACAAGGATAATTGAGGAGGACATTAAAATACATGCTTGATCAGAGGACAAAGTTAGGACTGTAGTGACCCAGCATCACTTGTCTCTGTCAGGGCAGTGAAATACCAATGACAAAAAACGATATGAGAAGTCAAATAGAAACTAGTGAAAAGTGAGGTGTGGAATATCCTGGAAAGAGTGGAGCAAAGGATGATGGGAAAAATTCTAATTGGCCTACAGGGTGGATAGGCCAATTCTAAGTGGCCTTACAGAGGTGGGTAATAGTAACAATACAAATTGGATTAATTAGAAGGAAAACACATGACCTGGGGAGAAATAGACAATGAATTTTGTTTGCATCTTCAGATTGGACGTACCCTCCAGACCATTAGTTGTAAGGAGATAATACTTTAAGCAGCGATCAAGATTGCTTGACTAAAGGCACACACACACACACACACACACACACACACACACAGAGAGAGAGAGAGAGAGAGAGAGAGAGAGAGAGAGAGAGAGAGAGAGAGACTATGGAAATGTCAATAAAATCAGTTCCATGTGTCAGTGCCTGTCTGTCCTTTCTCTCAATAAAAGCAATTATATTTTAATGGAGTTATTTGGAAGACAGCCAAGAAGTATGCAACTGGAACCAAAAATACTCTGTACCCATTTGGTCAAGCAGAGCCCTGCCGAGGGCCACCCCTTGGCCCAGAAGAGAGCTCGGCTCACGTATGTTCCACATCCACCATTTTCTGGAGGTCAGGGGAGTGGACCCATCGGGCCTGCTGGAATCATCACATGGGGATGGAGACATGTAGATGTGGTCTACTTTGTTTCTGGTCGGGTCTTTCTTTGCCCCAAGGTTCTTCTCCAGGCCCTGCTGAGGAACATGGTAATAGGGTCTGTCCTTCACTGAGCTATCATTTAAAGCATGAATCTGAGTAATATCAGGGTAATCTTGGGCTCTTGGTATATTAATTAAGGCTCTTTTGGTTGCAAACAAGCAGAAACCACATAGCCCTGTCCCCTGGGAGGGGGCCAGTTATATGGAATACTAAAATTAAACAACAGAATTGGGTAGAAATAAGGGTTTCTTTAGGGGATAACAGAAGCTTACAGACAGTTTTCCCTATGAAGTTCTTCAGCCATGTGAGTTGCCTCCTGTTTTCTAGGCTCCAAGAAAGCATTAGCTACTGTGAGCAGCTCTGACTAAGTTATACGTCTGAGCTGATATATCAACATGGCTCCTAAAGCTGCGAGCTATGGCTAGAGTCTGCTCTGCAGCAAAGGAGAGAGCCTGGGAAGATATCCTGAGGCACTCGGTTGTACTCACACACTCAAGTGTGTGAACAGCTCTTCACTTAGGGCCATGCCATTGGTAACAAAGCTTGATTGTCTCTCAGCATCCAGGCTGGCTTCAAATAGGTTGTGACACTACCAATCCAGGCCACGTCTTTGTTCTCAAGACTTTTCTGGGATTCGGGCTAAAGGTCGTTGGCACAGGCCATTAGCATAGGCCATTCTGTTTTAGATAAGGGAACAGTTTATAGCAACAGGTGGCTACATAGACTCTTCCTCTAGGAAGTGGGTATGAATTGTCCTTTGTGAGATGGGAGTAAATAGATTACAGTGACAGTATTCCACTGATTATGTCCAACCTGGGCCCAGAGGCCACATGGGTAGTTCAGAGTTTGGTCCAAGGCAAAATCATAAAGCTACTTAAAATATTAGACTATTTTTCAACTCTTTAAACTTGATTGGTTATTCTCAGGCATGAATCTTGCAAAGGACAATGTTATGTCAGAATGTCAAAAGGTCAAGCTGCACCTGCCGGGAGCAATGACTGAGGTCTTTGGGTTGAGGCTTTCAAGTCAGGCATGCTCCTGAGGCCAGTCAGAAGTGGTACAGGAGATAGAACCTTATCAGTGAAGTAAACACAGCCATAGCGGTTGGACTTGTGCCGAGCTCTCATTCCCAACATTCCTCACACTGTGCCTGGCTGCTCTCTGAATCCCTAACAGGACAACCTACCTGGCTAGCCCTGTTGTTCCCACCCTGTACTCTTAGGTGAGCCTATTCCTCTTACAAGAACCTAGGTTGTAGCCCATGAATCTCTACTAGGTCACACTGTTGGACTTAGTATTTCATGACTCTTCTATATGGTAACTGAGTTTTGTCTAGCTATCACTTATTAAAGGGAGATTATTAAAATATCTCTCTTGCCTACTTTTATGCATTTATTTAACTGGGCCATAAGTTGCATTGACATTCGGTCAAATACTGTATGTCTAGGAGGGTTGTTTCTGAATAATGATAGTATGTTATTTGATAGATTGAATGAAGCTGACCCCCTTCGTTGTTCAGGTAGGCCTCGTCTGATTGACTGAAGATCTGAACAGAAGCAGAAAGAAGCTGAAGAACAGGAAACTGTGGGAAATGTAAATACAGTACTCAGGCATAACCTCTCAATAAAAATTCAAGTTAAAAACACTATAAGGAATAAATAAATATCTGGTAGGATTCAACAATGGAAAAAGAAAGAAGAAAATGCCTGGGTGGTTACTGTTCTAAAACGTTGTTCCTGCTTTGGACCAGAGCTCACATTAGTCCCCTGCTTATTGGCTACAGACCGTGGGGCTCCTGGGCCTCCTTAATCACTTCAGCCAGTGCTTTACAACATGAGTAAATAACCAAGTGCATGAATGTATGTACAGATATGAGTACATGTGGCCATTACACACACACACACACACACACACACACACACACACACGCATGCATGCATGCATTTGCTTCTCTACTTAGGATGGAGTATGTAATCTCTACAGTGTTTAGCTCCAAGCACAGGGCCTTGCAGCGCACTGGGTGACGCCCTCATCACTGTGCTCACAGAGCTGCTACAGCTTGCAGTATTGCAAGACTGGCAGTCCAGGGACTCTCAAACTTTACCCACTCATGAACCCTTTCAGTAAAGAAGATTTTACATATTCCAGGTATAAAGTTATATTAAATATTTACACAAATCAAATACTGATAAAAATCATAAGAAAGTTTATTTTAAGATAATTCTTTTATACAGATATCGCTTTACCATTTTATTAAAGATGGAAGCAAATTTACACACCAGCGAGATAAATGTGCTTTTTGCTTTTATACAAAAGTATTCAGTATTAGATACTGTAGGACTTAGGTTATCTCCAGCTATTTTCAGAGTTTAACATTTTTAACGAGCAGTGCAGAAAACACCATGCTATATGAATTCACTCATAAAATGACAGAAGTATGTTTGGGGCCATTTCAGAAATGGCAGAAAATTCTGTCCATTTTTTAAAAGCAAATTTATCTAATTTAACCATCTGATAACTATTTACGAAACTGAAGTCAGCAATTCAAACAGCAGTTTCAAAAAATCAGCATTTCAACACAGCACAGTCCAAAGAAAAAGATTCCAATTAGATACAGGAATGACGGTGGGAAAATTACTTGTCAAAAGTCTTTGTTTTTTGCCATTCCTGTTTCTAGAAACATTGCAATTCACAATATGCAGTAGTCTTCAATCTGAGTCGCAGGAGGGCAGCAGTTTGTGGGTTTTCTAGAGTGATGGAATGCACGGCACAGAGTGAACGAGCTGCTCAGAACTGAGGCTGCAATGAAGTCATCCAATGCAGTATGGGAGAACACCAACAGGAACATGCCATGGAGAAACCGTATTTACAGGACAGCCACTGTTCCACTGTGTCCTCACACAGTGGTGTCTTTCTTCATATGGTTGGTGGAGATCGGTTCTAATGCTTTGATTTAATTCGGAATCTGCATGCCCAAAGGCTGAAAGGCCTTGTCCACAATTGGGTTTCCATCCATCAATAAGAGTGCCATAGGCCAATGCACATGCAAAGGGAGATGGGGCGGGATCCTTAGATTTGCACTGGTGAGGACACCAGAGAAAGGAGAGACAAGAGGACCACCAGGTTTTGGAGGGGAATGGCTCAGATTTAGATCTGCAGAAAGAAAATCATACAAAATGTAGGTGAGAAGGAATGGGGCCCCTGGAAGGGCTGCCCAGAAGTGTCTTGGGGAGCTAAGACTAGGGGGTGGCCCAGAAGGAACAGGGCAGCAAAGAAAGATCACAGATTTAGGGGGTGTTTGTGGGTTTAGGAGTAACAGAGGGAAATCTATGATAGCCAGAAGGAAGATTAGAAATACCCAGCCTTTGAGTTAACCAAGGCATTTCAAAAATAAGCAGTGTGTGTGTGTGTGTGTGTGTGTGTGTGTGTGTGTGTGTGTGTGTGTGTGTTTCATTTGCAGATCCAGATTTCCTGGTGGGGTGGCTAGAAGCACAGGCCCATGCCCTGTGTGTCTTTAGCACAAAGCAGAGTAGCCGGAATTACCATAATGTCACTAATCCCATCACATAGACCCCTCTGTCATGGCCACCTCGAACTCTAATTACATCCTATCTTGAAACATCATCACATTGAAGGTGAAAGCTTCAACATGGGAGATGGGGAAGAAGTACATTCAGTCAATGCTGCAGGGTTCGCAGCCATGGCCGTGGGGACTAAGAAATCACATGGTTGCAGACCATGCAGAAGTCAAATGTGGGTGCCTCCATCAGCTCAGGTATCTGAGGTATCTGAGGTAGTGGAGCATCTGCCAACCTTGTCAGGACTGGGAACATGGACAGCCCTCTGTTGCCTTCAGCTAAGAGCTTGGTACTTATTATTTTGAAATCTAGTTCACTGTCCTCTAAAACCTTGGCAGGAAAGACCATTGTAAAAAGAGGCAAAAGAATGAAGGCTAACATTTTAAACACATTAAAGAAAATAGAAGAAAACGCTGTAAGAGAATTACTCAATTAAAAATAAATTTGAGAGCCCCTAAGGTCAAATAGACAGGCTATGCCAGGGATGGTAGGCACAGCAAAGAGTCCATAGCAGTAAATACCAAATGTCATAATTTCAGGGAAAATAAAGTATCAAACCCACCTCATTTTGCAAATGTAACATTATCCAATGGAAATTACAAAAGAAGTTATAAGCTGTGAGGTTTTCACAGTGGTTTCAGGTTACCATCTAGACAATCAAAATCCAGTTGTTATAGCAAACCTGTAACAATTTAGAAACCGTAAACACCATTTACAATGCAGAGAAAATGCAAGACACCAGGACACAGATCATTCAAAACATATGTGCACATCTGTTGGCATGTGTGTAAGAATAAATTATTAAACTTGACGGAAGAACAGAAAAAGGACACAAATAAATGGAGAAATCAACCGCATTCTTATCTGAGAAGACGGTCACACGGGTGGCATTTTCTCTTTGTACAAATTGATAGAAAAATCTAGAAGATTCGAAGGTTAAATCGGAGCAATGGAGTTTTATGCAAATCAAAATGGTGATCCTAAGTTTACAAGAAAGAGTGACAGATCAAAAACAACCAAATCAGGCGGCGAGTGGCTCAGCGGGTGGAGGTGGCTGTCACGGAAGTCTAGCATTCTGGGTTCCATCCTCCAAGTCCCCACGGAGGAAGGAGAGAACTCTACAAAATTGTCCTCTCACCTCCATCCACACTATGCTGTGGCACACACACACACACACACACACACACACACACACACACCTGAGTGTACATACCTGTGCAGACACACAGTAATAACGATGATAATAATAATATTTAATAATATCAATCCAATGAAGGGACAAGAAGATTTGCCTTATGAAACATTGCTGACAATGCTGTAATAATCAAAAACATGGTATAGATAATGAGATAAACCATGAGAAAAGATCTTAGAGACGAAACTATAAATGTGGGAACCGAAATGTGATGAAAGACATTAGAAGTCAGTAGGAAAAAAAGTTTAATCAGTAAATAACGTTAAGGAAATTGTCTACATGAGAAAAAGATAAGATCAAATCATTTCCCCCAAACACCAAAATGTTTCAGGAGGATTTTAGTCCGCAAAGGCAGAAGCAAAACTCTAAAATGGTTCGGGAACAACGGAAGAAAATACCTCATGACTTCAGGGAAGGAAGGGATTTTCTAAAGCACAGAAAGAGCTAAATGAAGTGGTGAGATAGAAGGGCCTACTCAGTAAAAGCCACGTACTTGGGGGAGAAGGCATCCTGCAGATGGAGTGAGAGTTATACAAGGGTGGTAATGACACCACTTCAAGAGCGCTCTGACCTCAAGAGGGGTGCGCGGGGGGCTAGGGGATCCTCTTAGCACAGGGGGAATTGTGGACTTTCTGAAGACGAGAAAGGAACAGGCAAGCTCTGCCACCTGATGACCAACAGTCACGACAATCCAGATACATAGACGCACTCATCTATCCAGCTGCTTTCTGATGTGTAGATCTGATCTATTTCATAATTGAAATAAAATCTGTATATAACATGCGTGTACATGCATATAAAATACATATAAATGTCACTCCAACTCTGCGCTATCCATGTCCCCAGGATGTTCTCTCTTGTCACATTCTGCTTCTGTGCACCTACTTAGGAGAAGACACTGCCATGAAGTCTATAGCTCTTTATCATCACGAGCAGAGCTCCTCCGAGCTTTACAGTGTCTGGTATACCACAGGTGCTTAATAAATGCTTATTGAATGGGTAGTGACAGATTTATTTGCTTCTCGGGATACTGGCTTCTGCTTCAGATGCATGGCTTTTAAAGCTCTGAGAACTTTCCTGCTGCATCCAATACTCCTGTACCTTGACCCTAAGTGCAGCCAATGTCTATGTGACACGGTGAGTATCTGTGGACTGCACTGACCTTTGCTGAATAAAAAGACTTGATTCATTTGAACCACACGGTATCAAGTCATCTGTGTCCATTCTGCACTACCCCAGGTTTGCCCATTCCCACCACATACATCATCCACGAAACATAAACTGGGTCCTCTAAAATATTCTTTGCCTTTCCAGGTCATTCCTTCTTTGCACTCCCTCCTGTCTGAAATCCACCTTTGTAAAAAAAAAATGTTTAAACTCAGCTTACCCCCTAGACGTAATGATCCAGGTCCATACCCAACTCCTCACCCCTCGCTTTCAAGAGGCCCTCACCCCTGGAAGCTTCTTCAGCACTTTCTAGATTTGGCTATTCAGGCAGAATCACTTGGCTTGAAGACAAGGTGCTATTTGGATTGATTTTAGTATTGGACCACCTGCCTGGATCTGGCAGCCTGCCTACGAGAAAACTCAGTAACCCAGTCTATCTCGAAGTGCTCACAGGGACACTGAGAAAGCACTTTGAACCAGACTTGGTCACAAAGGACTGGCTTCAAATATAAAAGACTTTTTTTTTTAATTTTAAAAAGTCACTCGATGTCCAGAAATAATTCTAGACTGTCCCAGCCTGGTCCCCAGGAACAGGTTCTGCATCTCGCAGGAACAACCTGAAGCCAATCACACAGTAACCACAAAGGCTGTCTGTGCTGAACTCCCAGTCTATGCTAGCCCGTCAGCCTTATGTGAAGCCACCTCTTGGCTCTCTTTAGTAATGGACAGCTAATTTTGTTTTCTTCCAGTAGCTGAGACTCAAACACTCCCATCACCTAACACTTAGCATTCGTAGCCTGCCTTGCTCCTCTGTGATATCTCACTTACACTCCCTCTGACATTTTATGGGGATTTTAAAGCAGCAGGTGTGTGATATAGAGGCCACTGTCAATCATTTGGTGAGAAGTGCTCCACCTTTTCAAATGCCTAATCAGGGCTCTGATGAGTTGCAGCTGGCTGCTAACTAGGCAGGGCTGGAACTTCCAAGGTAAACGACATCACCTCATTTGGGGAAGGGAAAGGATGGAGAGTTGAGAAGCTGGGTCAAGGCCAAGGGACCAGTCTTGTGCCTGGAAGTGGTGGGAGTACTTAGCAATTAAGAGGCAGTTGATATAAAATGTTAAGTCTCTCTTTACACTGTTAATGTCTGCATGGTGTTGAAGACTGAGAAGGCCTCATTCAGAAGAAAGCAGGCTGGACAGTGATTGAGCCCTGTTTAGGTAACCCAAGGGAACTTCCATTCCAGGTCTGGCTAAGGTTCTGGTCTCCTCTCTGGGACATATTCAACAAAGGAGGAGAAACCAAGCCCCTTCAACTTAGAGTTGTGCTGTGCTGTGCTGTGCTGTGCTGGTCTGGGCTGGGCTGGGCTGTGCTGTGCTGTGCTGTGTTTTGCTGTGGGGTTACTTCTAAGTCCAGTAACTAAGGACAGTTTATTCAGCTTGTGTAGAGCAGCTTGTTTTTCTCAGAGTCTTGGACTGCCATGAAGCAATGCTCATGGTGGCTACCAAAGAGCCCACTGGGACTCACATTTAGTTTCCACAGTTACCATAGATTTATTTGTAGTCATTCCACCAGAACTAGCAGTTTCTGAGAAGCATGTCTGTTTGGTACCAGAGAATTATACCTTACTCCTAATGTAGCTCTGACATTTCCTCACTACTACAGAAATAGCAAGGTATCTCATCTTTAAGATGTCTCAGTCATGAGCCAGAAACATGGTCCAGGAGATAGATGCTTGTGAATTCTGTATTGCCTGCTCCTGTGAATTGCTATGGCTTGAATGTGTCCCTTTGAAAATTGATGTAATGGCTAATGTAATGGTATTAAGGCAGAAAGCCTTTTAGTGGTGATTAGGCCACAAGGGAGTCTTCTTTCATGAATGGACAAAATCCTGTGTAAAATAAGCTTTACGTAATTGTCAGCTCTTGTCCATCTGCCTTCTGCCATGTGAGGACCAAGAGTCTGCCCTGGGGATACAGCAGCAAGGTACCATCATGAAAGCAGAGAGCAGCCACGATCATCATCTTGATCTCAAACTTACTAGCCTCCGCAGTAAGTACTCAATTCCAGGCATGCTGTCATGACACATACAGACGCTACGACATAAACCTTGGGGTTACACACATCATTCAGGCTGCAGAAGGAACGTGCCATGGTATTATAAAAAAATCTTCCTTAGCTCAAATAATAGCTCAGAGCATAAAAAACAACTATGGGGGGGCACAAAAAGAGACACAATGTGCCCTCTGGTCACCTCTCTGTAAGACCAGCTCGGAACTCCTGCTATCATTTTTAATTAATTAATTAATTAACTTTATATACCAATATCAGCCCCCTCTCTTCCCAGGCTCGTTCCCCCATTCCTCCTCCCCTTCTCCTCTGAAAAGGAGGACCCCTCTTCCAGATATTTCCCCACTCCCCATTTCCTCACTGCAGGTCTAGGAGCATCCTCTCTCACTGAGGACAGACAAGGCAGCCCAGTTAGGGGGACAGAATCCACAGGCAGGCAACAGATTCAGGGACAGACCCTGCTCCAGTTGTTGGGGACCCGCATAAAGACCAAGCTGCACTTCCGCCACCACCAGTTTTGTGTTCAAGCTTTATGCAGAGAAGACCCATCCCTTTTTAAACACTTGTCCTACCTGGATAAGGATGAGCTCCAAATGTCCCCTCAGCTCTGAACTCAGCACATTACTTCTCCTCTACTTCCCTAGCAAGCTCAAAGGCATGGCTTTAAATACAAATGGGCCATGTGTAAAATGACACCAGGAATAGCAGGAGAGAAAAGGGGCTCAAGCGGGTCATGTGTCACCAACTCTGCTACTAACGTGGGCAACTGGAGTTTAATCTAGTAAAGGAAGTCCAGAAAATAGCAGAAAATAGACCGCCATCAATTCGTTCCTTCCCAAAGGCAGACTCTGGGGGATTTATCCACTCACTCACTGCTCCTCAATGGCTGACAGCTGTTTTCTGAGTTTTAGTCAACTTTCTGAGACCATTGGTTTACCCTGCTGTGACACTGAACAACGTGTTCTTCCAGGTAAGCCAACCACCTCAGTTTTCTCAGGACTGAAGGGTTGGTTCAGTGTAGAACTGACTGCCAACATTTAGACAGTGGCAGGCCCACCATGGTAGGTCCAACGCACCTTCTGCAGTTTCAAGCCTTCCAAGAAGCAGATGCTCGCACACTGATGCTAGTGCCAATGAGTCTGGGCACCGGCCACATCTGCAGGACTGAGCGACCTTGGAGTTTGGATAAACATTTGTCCTCTCTGTGTTTTCCTTCTTGAGCTGATCTCTAAGTCCTCCAGTTGCAAAGGTGAGGTAAATAACTCATTGCTTTGGATACCTTGGCAGTGCCTGGAAGCAGAAGTCCATCTCTTTCAGTTTTTAAAGCCCAAAGGCAACTGAAGAGAATGTGTGGGTGTGAAGAGAGTGGTGTGGAGTGACAGTGGAAAGGGATATAACAGCAAGGATAAACGTTGACCATGAAAAGTATCTGTTTATTAGCAGGCTGCTGCCCAGTGGTAAAGCACATAGAGATGGGTTCAGAAAAGTAGACTAAATTAGGCCCAGGAGATATCACTCTCGGAAGTTGACATTATATCAAGGAAAACCTGAAATAACACATTTTTGTTTGGTTGTTTTTTTGTTATTTTTTGTTTGTTTGTTTGTTTGTTTGTTTGTTTTCTGAGACAGGTTTTCTCTGTATAGCTCTGGCTGCTTAGAACACACTCTGTAGACCAGACTGACCTCATCTCAGAGATCCACCTGCCTTTGCCTCCCAAGTCCTGGAATCACAGGCATGCGCCACCACTCTACCCAGCAACACACATTTTTTAAAAGAGCATAGTAAGGAGTTTATGGGGAAATTTAATAAAAAAAAAAACTGTGATATAAAGAGAACAAATCTTTGGATCCAGCAGCTTGAAACTTTCTCCAAAAATACCTGAATTAGAACCTACTTTTTAAAAAAGCGGCACATGGGAAGATCTGGTGAGATGGCAGGGGACAGAGAAGACACTTTGACTCTGGCTCATACAAGCCCTGGGACCATTCTACAATCCTGGAACTACTCTACCCCAGAGCAGAAGAAATTAAAGCTACATCCCAAACAGCGCAGTTGATTAGAACCTTGACAAAAATAAACTTGCTTGGGGAAGGAGAAGAGAGAAAAGACAGAGAGGCATAGTTCTGCCTACCTGAGTGGCAAGGGTGGAAAGCACAGGTGAGAGATAGAGAAGGATGCTCTGACAGACATGTGGAAGCTTCTCTGTGCTCAGCAGACTGAATGCAGGCTTCTCTAGAGGCTACTCTGGTATGTTTGGATCCCGTGTAAAGGAAATGAAGATCTGAGTAGCAGAAGAACTATTAACTTCCCTACTGAGTGTCTCCCCTGGGGCTAAAATAGAATGCACTTCTCCAGGTTTGCATATGCATATGTGTGTGGTGTGCATATATGTATGTTTCCGTGTTCACAGGTTTGCCTGGTGTTACATATGTGTGCGAGGCCTGAACTTGACATGAGTTGTCTATCTTGATCAATCTCCACCTTCTATGTTCAGACTGGATCTCCCTGAAGCCAAAACTGATTGCTTCAGCTAGTTGGATAACAACTGCTCCAAGGATTCCCAATCTCTGTCTCCCATGCTATAACGATTACAGGAGGCCATGACAGTCACCCGTTTAATGTGGAATATGGCCATCTGAATGCTGGTCTTTTGCTCTACTCAATGAACTATCTCCCCAGCCCCTGCCCCATCTCTCTTAGATTTCCAACCACCGGATCTCTCTAGATCCCAGGTTTCCTTTTCTATTTGTTTATGTATCTATTACTTTTTGAGTGCCTACTAGACAAGGTATGTGATTACACCCGAATATGAGCTAGTTCTGCCAGCAAAGGAACTATTAAGACAGTAGAACACAATAATTATTCTAAATGGTAGATAAAGGGTGAGATTTTGGGTCATGGGAAGTTGATGGGAAAAGACTAGTGAGTCACTCAGTCTTGCATAAGGAAATTTTTCTCTAGATTGGTTCCATAGAAGCATCCTCTGGAATGTAAGAGCAGAGGTTGGGAATCTACTTTTAAAATGTGTCCTACGGTATGGGAAGATTTGGGGTCCATCACGCCATTCTCAGTTGAAGGAAGGAGCTGTTAAACACCTTACCCCAACCAACTATGAAAGATGCCCTCTTGCTCTGGCTCCTGCTACCTCCTCAACTTCATCTCCTGCTTGTCCTTCAGAGTCCCAATTTTGAGGCCAACTTAGCATTATGTGTCTCCATGAAGCTATTCCATGTATTCTTTCTCTCTTCCTCCATGTTTTCTCTCCTCAGCTAAAATCAATGAACCCCAATCCCTGAAAGAGAGCAGCAAAGCAGACTGCTTGGATCCTAGCCAGGTGGGGGTAGCCCAGGGCAAGGAGTAACCCTAGACTCAAGATACAGAGATTGAGTTCTATCTCCTGCACTGGAGGCTTGCAAGCTGGAAGACTTCGTAAGTTTATCAACCTTTCCTCTCTCCAGACCTTAGTCTTCTCATCTGTAAAATAGAAAGAGAGGCTGGCTTCCCAGGCTGGACAGCTGGAGAGTTGAGCTAATGACTGACAAAGGTTTGCAGATTGTGAGGTGACCACTTATGCATGTGTTTGTTTATGCAAACGTAAGGGATTGTCATTAGTATTCAGGGTCTTCTTGGCTGATGTGTTTTTGCAAAAGTTTGGCTAGAAATGTGATTAAGATATGTCCCAGATGAGTAGCTTCTGCCAGAGCAGCTTCATCCAATAGCCACAGAGGGAAAGAATCAGGCTTTGTGATTGTTTCTTACATAGTTGGAGACATTTCAAAGCACCAGATCTTTTCTTTTTGAATGTGAATTCCAATTTATTTGCATTTAGCCTATTTCCACCAGTGCCTGAGAACACAATATATTTATGTGTTCAAGGCTAATAGTTTAAAAGGAAAAGATAGATATCCTATTTTTTCAACAATTCAAGATTTGCAAAATAAAAAAATTAGTTCTCAGTGACAATATTGATTAAGCAGATTTGAAAGAATTGAGGAAGCAATATTTGATTAAATAGGAAGTATTTCTAGGCTGATAATGAAGTGCAAAGCTTTCTCCTTGACTGGTGGAAAAACATAATATAAATCTAATCAATTAATCAACAACTAAATCTTTAAGGGAAACAAACATAAGCTAGAAAACAAAAAACAAAAAAACAAACAAACAACCTAAAACTTTCAAGGTATTTTCCCTGAAGTTTTCTTGGGGAATTTTTTTTTTAAGAATATTCCCAAATGATGGACACTTGAGAGGGAGCAGGTTGTGATGAATTCACTATGCCATTAGTTAACTTCAAAGGTCCTCGGAGAGAGGCCATGTAGATGGTTTATATGGGCAAACTTAAACATCAAATGTGATGCACAAAACTGAGGTAGGAGTATAGAAGACATGGGCATCCGGATGAATAGAGGGATGAGCCCAGGGAAGTAGAGATGGCAAATGAGGGAAATAGGGTCAGTATTTAAGATTCAGGTCAAAGATAAATATCTAACAAAGAAGCTTCCAGAAGGGCAACAGGAAAGATAACAGGAAACCAAGTGAACGTGACAGTTAAGATGAGAGTAAACCAAGACAGAAGACTGGAGTCAAGAGATAAGTTCTACGCTAAGTCCAGTACAAGGAGAACCCAAAGATATTTAGTAGATTTAGCACCGTGCATGAGTCTAGCAAACTACAGCAAGAGTTAACTTGGTGGAAGTGTAATGGTTGATCCAAGTGGCAGTGTGTTGGAAGGGATGGAAAAGGAAAGAAGTAGAGAAATATCAGAGACCATGAGTTGATAAACAGTTTAGTACTAAGGTAAGGAAAGAAAACTACCAACATATGAAGAAGAATGAGAGACCTTGAGTCCTACATGAGCTGGAAGACACAGAGGCATGCTTGATTGTGAATTAAAGAAATCCAATACACAGGGACAAGGGGAGCACATGGGTGGGGAGGCATTTCCAAGAGAGCCAACGAGCATAGTAGCCAAAGCACAGACCAGGGTCACAGCTATCCCACCTGATGCAGAAACTATACCAAAAATAGGACACTCCTTCCCAACAAGGCTCCTTCTGGTTCCTCCTCTAGGGCCTCTCGACTTGCCTAAATTTGAGTAGAAGAAAATAATCTTTAGAAATGTTTCTGGGGCTACAATTTTTAAGGCTCATTTTTATAAATAAAATGTGGATTTGCTTACACAAGGCTTATGTTGTTTGTCCCTGCCCAAGGTATATTCCTCATCTGGGTTCTTTCCTTCAATAAATGTGTAGCCAATGATATTGAGTCTGAACTCCCAAGTTGCCCACAACTATTAATGTAATGTGATGGTTTGCCTTTCGCCCAGCCACATTCCTCTGCATTTCTTAACCGAATAATTTCCCTATAATTATGGTGCTGCCTAATTAGAACCTGTCTGTCTCATCCAAAAAGGGAGAACTTGGCCTTTTAGGTAGCAGTGTCTGAGCTCACCTGATGAAAGGCATTTCAGTTCTGAGAGGCTAAGGACAGACTCAGGATGGTAAGGAAGTTCTAGATGCATGCTGACTGCTTAGCAGAATGCTTTGTTCACAAGCAAAAGGGGAAGCTGTTAAAAGCAAAGACGGTTTGTTCCATTCAAAAATAATTATTGCACACAAAGTGAAACCAAATACACATAGAAATTCAATTCACAAATGAGTCCTGGACACAAGATCCAAGCCCTGTAGCAATTTAAAAAACCTCAGCTGAATCGAAATAGTCTGCTAACACTCAATTAGCAATATTTTCTCCTGAATAGTAGTAGCTAAAGCTATTGACTATATGTTTAGGTCAAACCTGTAATTATTTTGCCTATCCAGGTAAATTAAAGCAATTCTTGGGGGAAATTATCTGAAACTATGAAACAAGAGATGTAAAATTATTTACATATTTTAACCTAGTAAGTCCTCGTAAAGAAATTAATTTACAACTATCTATGAGCCAGAGAGATTGCTCAGTGGTTAAGAGCATTGAATTTTCTTCCACAGAACCTGGATTCAGTTTATAGAACCCACATGGTGGCTCACAACTCTAGTCCCTGGGGATCTAATGCCATCTGCTGGCATCTGCAGGTAATGGTCATACAAGTGGTGCATATACATACATGCAGGCCAAATACCCATATATATAATAAAAATAAAAACAAAATAATCTATAATGCAAATGACGCATTTATGCATATTCATATACATACATGCCTTATGCTCAATCAAGTAACCAGTCAATAAATTCCTGAGCAAACATAAACTAGCAAGAACAAAGACAGAATCCTATGTGTGGCAGAGTTTGGTTTCCACCTTCAGAGTGAATTAGCTATTCTATTTCTGTAACTCGATTCAGTATTGACTCTGAAAATCATGTCTTCCATGATCCTGGAAGTTTTATTCTCAGTCATTAAGGTTTTCCTGAATATATTACAACAACGTCCTGGGATTACTTATGCTGAAGCTTCATGGGACTGTGTGGGGTTGATTTCAGTTATTCCTGACTCCACTTTCACAGTGCCTTGGGGGCTCAGCCTCTTGTCATTGTGTCTATTATCTCTACGCACAGTGGGTAATGATAGGCCAGGAACTTTTTTCTTGGGATCTCAACCTCACCCACAGCCCCTATCAGGAGGGCCTCGACTCCTTCATGGTTGTCCTACCAAGAGGTAGATCTTAGGTTTTCACTTCCTTTTCTGATCTTGTTTTCTTCCTGCTCACTTCCCCTGACACTGACAAAGAGAGAACCATGCTATCACCCATGATTTTCTAAGATCCTCTGTATCTCTCCAGACTGCTTCTGCCTCTGCCTTTCGTCCATCTCCACCCACATCCCCACCTCTGCAAAACCAAACTAGAGAGGGGAAAACTAAATACCGAGGGTGGAGGCTCAGTATAAACCCTGTCTAAGCAAATCCACATTTTATTTATAAATGCCTTCTTAGCTTTAGTCATTGTAGATGCCTGTGTTTTTAGCTGAGCCTTGAGCCATCTCCAAGTGGAGAAAATGCCCCACCTCTCTGTATTTGGATAGCAGGTCAGAAATATGAAAAAATTGTATCTCAAAATATCTTTCTAGCTTCAGGCATGAAGATTGTCATGACAGAAAAAAATGGTAAAGGATTACAAACCACGAACTTATCCAAGAGCAAAAACATGATTGTGCATATTTTTTTCAAACCTTGCCATACTTTAATCTTCATAATAATATTTGATTTAGTATTATACAATCAAAAATATTTGAAGACAAAGCCTCAAGCCATATGTATCACAAAGTCTAAGAGTCATCAGAAAAAAATGAAAATATCTGATATGTTTGGGTGGAGGGATTTAGTGTGAGTTATTTTTATAATAAAGATTGTATAACCGCATTAAAAATAAATTGGCATTAGAGGAGAAAATACTTCCCAGATTTGGAATATGAAATGAAGAAATCCCTATGGATTTTACCTCAAAGTGTTGTGTCAAGATTCAGTCCAGGAATCCAAAGTTACTCCAACTGCTGCCATTCTTAATGACGTGACATTTCAGAGAGGTTTGCTTTCCTCTGTCTGATCTTCCCTAAGATGTTCAAGCTTCTACCTGTTCCTCCAGTGTCCACCCATAGCTTACAAACTGGAGAAAACTTGGAGGTATTGGTTGAATGAGGCTTCTAAGAGGTAAACAGTGTCTGAGTTCTATTGCCCAACAAAGGGGAAGCCGCACTTGTTGAATCCTCTGTGCTGTAGGCACCAGGGCGGGATCTCCATCCTTATCACAGTGGTTGGACTGCATTTGGTTCCATTCTACTAATACAAAATCTGAGTCTCAGGAAGGTCAATTTTTTTTTCCAGTGTCACTTGGCACTTGGCAAAATTCAAGCTCCAGTTTAGCAGAGCACAGAGCCTGAGTTATTTTTCCATGGGATTGTGTCATCTGTTGGAGAGATAACCTCTCATGGGCAAGTCTATTCGGTCACCCTGAGATAAAGATTTTAAAAAACAGGAAAGGTTTCATGATTGTTCCAAATTAGTGAAAATGCTAAATATCTCACTGCCCTTAGTGAAAATCAGTGACACCACCATTAGCCAGCTTGCCTCAACTGCCCAACTGCAGGCCAGGATTGCACATGCTCATCAATGGACATATTCCATAGCAAAGATCACAGGAGCATTCTACACCCTATAAATCCCCTTTTGAAAATTCATAGTCTACTCGAAGACTCTAGATTCTGAAAGAAAAGAAAATGAAAAGAACTCTTCATCTTTTTTAATTTAGTGTTTCCAGGATCCAGTAGCAGAAGCCATTTAACGATTGCTTGCTCAAAATCAAATCTGAGTGTAAGGGAGGGGATTCCAAGGAAATCCAAAAGGGACCTAATTTCATTGTTAGGGAGCGTTCTCTGTGAGACATTGGGGACAGCTGTGCCCTGTGGCACTGAGGAGGAGAGTTCTTCCCAGTGAATCAGAATGGCTTTGTGGTGATCAAGGCTCCAGGGTCTGCTTTGGTCCCCCAAACACCTGTAGGATTGAAAATATCAGGAGACTGGTAGCAATGCCATGGTGTAAGACTGTCAAGAACCTGGAAGGAATGGGAAGTCACCGAAGGATCTTGAAGCAAAACTCATCAAGGGCAGCTAGAACCTTAAGGAGTAGATATGATCAACACTGTGGAAGTGGCAGAGGGCAAAGGTTGCTTGTTCTTCCTAATTTCCCCTGGAGCTCCAGGGAATATCTGGATCTGTCATCCTGGGCATGGTGGGAAAGAAAAATCAATGCCAAGATGACTTCAGGGAATGAGGATTAGATGAAGGGATTTTGTACAGAGGCACATGGATGGAGAAGGCAACTATCAAGGGTTTCCAAGACAAGCTATGGAAGTAAGAGGGAGAAAGGGCAGTAATGACCAAGCCTAGTGAGAACTTCCACCATAAAGAGAGAGCAGCTGAGTGCCAGCAGAGAGATAGGACAGCCGCCCATGATACAGAATCTGAGATGGGCTAAATAGACAAGGAAAATAACTAGCAAACTGTTTGGATGGTCATTGTTAGACAGGTAATACCTGTCACTGGGAAAACTGCAAATGCAATAATCACACTGAGAAACTCAACAGCCAGGAAGCTTAGAGTCCTAAAATTTTAAAATATCAGAAACTCATACTTAATCTAAGAAACAAATGTGACTTGCTGAAATTGAGGGCCCCCTTTCCACTTATATAGCCCAAAGAATTTGCCCACACTCACATAAAACATGCTGAATTAATTTGTATGTGCTACCTTCTTCTCATTCCTTCAGATGTGATACTTAGAAACTATGGCAGCAGGGCTGTTTGCTTAGGCTTTTCTTATGAACAAGCCCTACCCACTACATCTGGAGAAGCCATTATTCCTTAGAAGCGGGGTCTCTACATAGTTACACAGAAAGGCTATCAGCGAACCCCACAGGCCATTCCCTAGAACACACAGGGTTCTGTTGTTCTTGGGGCCTGGGTTCCTCATGTCCTTCTCAAAAGTATGCCTGAAAACCACAGGGATGCCTGAATAATGTCCCAGAATATGGGAAACATGAGCCCCAGGATGCTGACAATCCCAGGTAAATGAATGACTATACTCATATATTTCTAGGGGGTTGGCTTTCCCAAGGAAAAGATAAAAGGTGGTGACAGGATAAGGTAGCCCTAATACTAACTATATCAGATAGCTACTACCTCCCAGAGACTGAGAGACCCAGGAAGGAGATACTGTTTCCTGATTCTAGAGGGCCAGATACTCAGCAGGCCTGTCCACAAAGAGCTCTGACCAGAGAGAAAGGACTGTCCAGTGGTGGCCAGAACTCTAGAAGATAAACAAGCTCTGCTGGGGATGCTACCTTTATCTTTCCCTTTGCTTCTTCAACTGGCGGGGTCTCCCACTGAGTCAACCTGGTCTGAAGCCAGTTGGCAAAGGATGTTGTTAGAAGTCATGTCTTTGCAGCACAGGTAGAGTGAGGAGAAAAGAATGGGATGGATGTAAGATCAAACATGCAAATCATACACATCATTCTTGGCAACCTTCACCCACAGCACATTGGACCAACCCTCGTCAGTATTATCAGTGACCTTCAAGCATCTGGCACCACGGCCAGTCTCCTCTTCAACTCTCAGCTGCACTTTTTCCTTGTTAAATATTTCCTTCACATGGTTTCTGGGACATTTACCATAAACATTTTTTATTCTGATAGCTCTCTTTACAGGTTCCCCGTGTCTCCCCCTGTTCCAGTTTGGAGTGGCCCAGGAGTCTTTTCTCCATCGCTTCCTGTTTTTATCCATCCTTGATCTGTAGGTAATCGCATCCTCAGAAAGCTTCAGTGCCGCCTTATGGGGCTGCAACCACTAGGGTTTGCTCTCCTTCTTGTACGCAGTTGCCGATCAGGAGCTCCAGGTGGAAGCCTGAGTAACTCAGATTAAACATAGTTAACTTTTTTCATCCCTGAGCTCCCCTCCTCTGGTCTTCTGAGTTCAAGTCTCTGATCATCACAGATGTCTAATGTATACATATTCTGATAAGTATCCAGAATAGAATTTCTGTAATCATCATGGAGTATTTCATATTCACTGCATCCAATACACCCTGGCAGGGTTCCCAAGAAGGGTCAGGCTTGCCTTAGTCCCTAAATAAACAGAAGCAAATCCTACCCAGTACCTGACCTCCAGGGAGGAAAAAGTGGGAAAGATAATCACTCGTGCTTATTTATGTTTAAAATAATGGCATTTACCAAGCTTAAGGATTCTTGACTACAGTTTTTATTTAGTTCAAGTGCTGGCTAGTCTGAGAATGAAGCAATATTTTGGGGTCCTTTCCAGAAGTCAGGAAAGGTAAAATAGTCAGAAAAAGAGGGGACCTCATCAGTAGCTTGTGGGCCCTTTCTCTAGAAGGCCTGATAACAGTTTCAGCAAAGGGGATCTCCTCTGCGGGGTGAGCAGATGGCTGCTACACACAGGGCAGTAGTAAAGATTCAGTGACATGATACGTGGGGACCACGGGAACCACAGGCATGGCGCTTAGCCCCAACAAAGGCTTCCATTCATGTCTCTGCTTTCAGCTTTCTCATCTTAGTGTTCATTGGTGAAATTTAGACTCCAGGTAAGGGAAACAACCTGCTTTATGTCACCTTGTAAAATTGGCAAGTGCAGAGCTGAGACACAAACACTGGCCACCCAATTGCCCACCCAGTAGCATCTTGATGCAATGTGTCTTTTCCTAGTTTTATTCTCTGGTTCTCAGAGAATTATAGAATTGTTACACTTCAAGAAATCTTTGTGTCCATCAGTCATTCACCTCATATTATCAACTACAGACGATGTGTGAACTAAGGGATTCTCTCCAGAGTATACACGGAGACAAAATTTGATAGAAACTTTCTCGACTCCATCTTTATACCCAGTCCAAACCTGCCTCTCCCAACCTCAGCCTTCTTCGTCGGGTCTTCAGTAGACATTTAGAACTTGATTAGGTTGGGGCGTTTCTCCTCTATACCGCTTTAGGTGTTTGAAGAGAGATTTCATCTTTTAGGTTTTCTTTTTCCAATGTTCCCATCTATTTCAAAACGGGGTGTTTACCATTATCCCAGATTCTAACTTTATATCCACATCCACTGCCCCCTACCAAGTCCTTCCTTACATTTCTACCTTACTGTTCCTCCTCCCTCCTCCTCCCTCCCTCCCTCCTACTTTTCCTCCCTCCCTACACCTCCCTCTCTCCTCTCCTCTCCACACCTGTCTCTCTCTGCCTCTGCCCCCCCCTCTCTCTCCTGGTTCTCTGAGATTTTTAGTCACCTTTCAGCAAAAACTTGGCAATTTCTCTTAGTCTTAGTTCTCTCTCTCCCTTCTCCACTCATTTTCAAGTCACCATCAAACCTTCTGGTCTAAAATGATTGATTTTTCTAAAATAGAAACCATTTGCGGGTGGTTATCAGTTGAAGCTAACTCCTGCGCTATGAATGGACTTCTCCCAGCCCTAGGACTCCGTCTAGGGCAGGCAGTCTCTACGAGTTCCTATCTGCTTCGGTCCAGTTGTGTCTGGAAGGCCTTTATTCCCTGGTGTCCTCCATCCCCTCTGGCTCTACACTCTATGTTTTGTCTTCTTCAGAGTTCCCTGAGCCTTGAGGTGAGGAGTTTGATGGAGACATCCCTTTTTGGGCTAAGGGCTCTAAAGGCCCTTGCCCTGCACATTATCTGCTTGTCTCTGTATTTGTTCCCATCTGCTGGAAGAGGAAGCTTCTCTGACGGTGGCTGATCAAGACACTAATCTATGAAAATGGCAGAATGTTTCTAAGAGTCATTTTATTGCTATGTTCCTTTTCTCCAAGGGAATCTCACTGGAGAAATGAACCACTCTTAAGGGTAACCCTATGATGAGTAGTGGATGGCCAACACAAAACAAAGTCAACACCATCTTTGGACATTTTTGTCTCATAATGTTGTGTCAGGGCATTTTCCCCCTACAGGTCCTTTAATATGGGATGTCCATGTGTGCAAATGAGTGTATATCTGTGTGTTTGCTTCTGCATCATTTCTCATGCTTTTTCTTTGGCTCTTTTTCTTGTTTGTTTTGGCTATTCCAATTTGTTTGTTTTTCTTTTAACTTACTTTATTTTATGATTATTCCTTAGATACCTGTTTGTTTTCTAATGAAAGACAGAAAGGGTGTAAATCTGGAGAAGAGGGGAGGGGAGAAGAAACTTGGAGGAGCTAGGGGAGGGGAAAACCTTTATAGAATATACTATATGAAAAAAACCCTATTTTCAATAAAAGATGAAAATAAATAATAAAAAGCATAAGCCAGACCCCAGCATTTCTTTAGCATAACAGATGGAGACCCTCAGTCGTGGATGGACTCTGTAAAGTTTTACATTTGTTGTCCAGTGATTCTAAACTTGGAAGGCATTCTTAGAAGGGCTATTTAGCCACAGATGTGGGAATGGAGTTGGCCATAATCAAGGTAATTGGGTTTGAGCTTCAAGTGAGGAGTAGCTGGGGAAACATTTCAACAGAAGCCCTTAAGCCAACAGTGATCTCATTTCTATTATCTAAAGATGGCTGCCAGATTTCTATTTTGACTGATAATAGAGATGTTGATGACACTTACTAGGGACTGGGGCACTTCAAAAGCATTTGGCTTGTAGATCTCCAGGAGTCATTAATGGATACAGAACTTCTCAGTAAAATGAAAGAAGCACACAATGGCAAGGGGCTGGGGAGAGCTATACTGTAGGTGTTTACACATCAGTACTACTGCCTACTGTGAAATCCACTGTATGATAACCACAAGATCTGTTGGTTCTCATTGAGCTACAATACAGGAAGTTCTAGAGGGAACGAATACTGAAGCCAACCCTGCCTGATATGACACTGGGAAAACATCTTCAAAACAGCTATCATATGGAACTAGGAAAGGCCATATTCGTGATTTGTAAAGAAACATCCTATTTGTTCAAAATACTCATTTAGTCCTCCTTTGATACCCCTGGCTGCAGCAACTCTTCATTAGGATATGAGCAGGAAGTCACCCACCAGTGAAGGTAGGAAAATTTGGGGTTTGTTAAATTAGTAGCTATACAAAGTTCAAGCAGAGTCCTACAGCGCCAAGAGTACACAACAATTTTGCCCAAAGACTGAGGAATAGCTCCAGAGACTAGAATCCCCTTTAATTCTTCTGTTAATTGTATAATTCTAAGCCACTCAACTCATTTATTTCCCATATGAAACATGAGAGACCATTCCCTCTCTTACTTGCTCTGTGATGTTGAATTGCAAATGGGAACACTAAATAAAAATGATTCATCAACTTTAAAGCTTTAAACATACAGATATTAGTCATGATCATAATTCTTGCCGACTATGACTACATTAAAAGAGCAAAGTCATTTCCTTTTCCTCTGAGCCCCAATTACCATGTTCTGAAAATATTTAGGTTTCACCAAATAGTTTCTAGAGCTCTCTGAACTCTATTAGCAAAGAATCATGAACATTTTAGGTATACAAATTAAGGAACTAGTTATGAGAAACACAGAGGAGACCCCCCCCTTTGTAATGTGAACCAAAAACAATTGTCAAATTAAATTCTATTGTCAATTTAAAAGCCTGGAGTAAAAGAGAATAAGACAGCCCAAAACCACATCCTAGAAAATCAATTAGCAAGTGCATTTAGGCTACTAAAACACAACTGTATTTTATGAATGGTCAGCCATGAGCTTAAAGCCATATGTGCCTACTCACGGAGGTTGGAGTAAATGTTACTGTGGAGAAAGGTGGTACCCAAGGGCACTTTCCTCCTGCCACCACCAGTGACACTGCACTCTAGAAGAGTTCTGAAGTTGTGTGTATGTTAAAGATTTTAAGAGAGTCTTCTAGAAAAAGCCAACATGGCATGTATTCCTGTAGCAGTTTCTACATCAATCCTCCTTTTCCTAACACATCCATATTAATTTTCACATATGAATATACCATAGTGCTGGTGGTTCTTGGAGGGGAGTTCTAGAGGCTGGAGTAGGACCCTAAAATATGCCCCTTACACCTGTGGGACTTTAGAAGACCCTGATTTTAGTCCAGGATTTATTCCAAGAAGGTAGCTCTCATTCATCCTCTTCTCAAAGGCCTCTCGATCTCTGTAAACACCCTGAGTAAACTATGGACATGGATCTGGTGGGAAATGGGCATTGTAGAATGTGGATGTGGGTTCATCACACCACCTCTTCCTAGCACTACCTTTCAGGAGGCAACCCAACTTTTCTGTGCTCCAGAGTCACAGCTTTATCCGATGGGACTAAGTCTATTGAGGGTTCACAAGAATTAAAAAACATTGACCCAAGGGCTTCTTGACCTCCACATTACTGACATGATGAACTCCATAAGTCCCTTTGTTGTGGGAGACTGTCCTGTGCATTACAGGATATTTAGAAGCATTTTGCCCTCAAATCCAATAGCTTTTATAGCATACCCACCTACCCCCCAGAATAAATGTTTCCTGGGGGCAAAATAACTGCTTGTGAGAAACTCTCTCTATTAAATCCCTAATAATAGCAAAGCTAATGTTACATATTTATTACTTTAACTTTTATTATTGTGATTATCAGTGTATTTATTTAGAAAAAAATGGATCTTTCCATTGTGTGATATCATAGGAAGAATTCCACTTTTTAGAACACAACTGCATTGAAGAATTAAATAGCAGAGATCCTCTGACTCCAATTTTCCCTCATGTTAGATAAGGGGCATTTTGTTACTGGGGTTTGCTAAAGATTTGGTGAGCAAGCACGTATCAGATGAGTGCCAAGTTCATGGCTGTCACCAGCATCCAGAGTTGGTCCCTCTGGAAGAACTCCTAACAACATCAATGTAGAACCTTATTGGACACACAAGATTGTCCAAAACAAACAGGTCTTCTTTGGCAAACACAGCAGGGGACCCAGTTCTCATGGCCCCCAAGAATCCACCTTTCTAGAAAAATGCTTTTGGATGTTTGGTTTTTGTTTTGTTTTGGTTTTGCTTTGCTTCGTTTTGTTTGGATTGACTCCAGGATGATCGGAACTAAGCCTAGCTAGGCACTTTAGAGGTCCAGAGCAGGCCAGCATGACCAAGCCATCTGCATCTCTCTTTGTCATCATCTAACTAGAAAGAAAGTAAATTGCTCAAGACCTATTCCTCTAGTTTCCCTGACTTTCAAAATAATTTGCAGGGAATCCTCCTTGTGTACTAGTGTCAAAATTGTACATAATAGGTGTTAAAACATCCAGCTGAGCCGGCTTTATGTAATCTGGGTCCTTGAGTCCCTACAATAACCCATTAGAACCAATATCGTCATTGGATTTTGTAGATGAAGAAGTCATCTCAAAGAAGTTAAGTGAACCGAGAAACCAACTGGTTGACCTTGGATATGAATCCACGTGTGTTTAACTCTGTGATTTACATTCTTTCTAATATTGCACCTGTAAAAGAGATTGGAAAGAAAAGCAAACCAAGGAGATCATTTTCTAAGATATCCAGCAAGTTTGGGTTCTGTAGTGTGATAGTTAATATTGATTGTCAACTTGGAAAGATCTACAATCACCTAGGATCCACACATCTGGGCATGCTTGGAAGCCATTATTACCTGGATTAAGTCAATTGAATGGGAAGACTATTCCTGTAGTCTGCACCATTCCATGGGTTATAGTCCTAGACTGGATAAAAATGAGAAAGCTAGCTGACCCTCAGCATTCTTCACTATGGATGCTGCATAACCAATTGTCTCAAGCTCCTGCCACCAAAATTTTCCTACCACAGTAGGCTGATTGTCTTTTGACAAAAAAAGGCCCAGTGGTAGAAGCCTAGGAGTTCTTATCTGCAAACTCAACTATATTCAAATTTCTACTGAAAATCCAGTAGGATAAAGGGGGGGTATGAATCCATTCATGTTTCTTTGTAAGGTTCTAACTATGACAATTAAGCATTCTCAGATGCTGTGGAGAACAAGGGAAGACGGAGCATCCTAGTAGTAGAAACCTCTATCTGGAACTAAAAGGGTCAATAGGATCCTTACAAGAGAACTTGTCCTGAGTCTGGACCCTGCAAAGGCAACTGAAAAGGTAAAGTTGTTTGGAGAACCAGCAAGAGGGGTTGGTGGTTAAAGAGCTGTCATTATGATGTAACCCTGATGAACTACGTACAGGATAATTTACATCCATCTCATAGGTGGATAAGGCTGCTGCAGTGGGAACGCCTCTCATCATTTCCCTAGGATAGTCACCGAGGTACCTCTTGCATAATTGCCTTCATCTATTTGCGTTGCTGCTAGCTCAGATTCCTGGGACTCTGACCACAGGAGACCTAAGAGGATTGTATTAGTCATTTGTATTACTATCGGACCAACGTAGTTTCCTGGCTATGAAGCCTCCTAGTTTTGGAGATGCTTAACATGTGCTCATTTCCCATAAGAATTCAACCTCATTTAAGCTCAAATAAATGAAAAATTCTATGAAGAAAATGTGCAGCCCTTGACCTTTGAGCTCTTCCAGTTGGCCGATGGCCTTGGGTGAATTCCTCCATGGTGAATCAAACTCAGGAGCCAAGTTGCTTTGTTTGCAGAACTTTAGGCTTAATGCCTTTTCCCTCAATGGCTAATCTACATCCTTTTCTCATTCCTTCGAGACTTGTCACAGACCAAGTGGCATGCCCACTAACAGGTTCCTCTAACTACCAAACCCTGTCTATAGCTATTCTCTGAATAACTTAAATACTATCTGTAATAGCCTCTTCAAGACACAGCACACTTTGATATGTTTTATTATCCAACCCAAGATTGTAACTCAATAATTCTATCATTCCTGTTGGCTGCATCTGTCTTGGACCAGTGCTCATGAGCTTGCCTCTATTTCTGCCTTGGGGTAGTATGCCTACTCTTTTCAAGTCATTCACTCACTTTTCCCTTTCTCTCCATCTCTCTCTCAGGCTTGTTACTGATTCTTAACCATGTCCACATTACTATGAGAGCTGGGGGACCAGCACAAACTAGATATCTACTCTAACAAGCCATAATGTTGGGCTTTCACGGTATGGAAGATTATAGGAAATGAGGCTCAAGTAGGCCCTAAGAGCATAAGCAAATTACATAAAGATGTGGCCAAATATCGGTGATCCTCCACTCCTTGTGCTTTGCTTCCTGTCTCTATCCTAGCTCTGTGTTCTTGTGAGGACATTCCTGGGATCAGTTGACATCTTTGCCACCTTTCTGGGTGACTTCAGAAGTCTCTGCATTTCTTTGTCTGCCTCATCTTTTCAACCACTACAATCTGCTGCTATGGACTAAGAACAAACAAACAAACAAGCAAACAAACAAGCAAGCGAAAGATTTTCCGACTTTATCATTATTCTCAGAAAGTTATGACTGGCTCCTGTGACACAGAGGACTCTTGCTCACTCTCCAGGGCCTACTGATCCACCTTCTTTAGTAGCTTCTCAGAGTATGGGGCTGGACAGTTCTCAAACATTTTTCTCTAAGACCCTTGAAAACAAAAGAAAATAATCAGGTGTCCCTGAACTTCTATCCAAAGAAGACCTTTCTGTAAAATTTTTTGGTCATTTCAATATGTCTTAACACTAATTTATATTTCTCAAGTAAATTTTACAGTCCATGAGACTGAACTGTCTTTCTTCTCTAGTTCTTTACGTGGGTCAGGAACATGATATCATCTCTCTCTAAGTGAATGCTCTCTGGGTACCTGTTCAGTGTTTTGTCCTTCTGCTCTAAGGGACTTTGGGTCTCCCTGCACTCATATACCACCAGCTGATACAGTCCACAAGAGCATGAGGAGTAGAGAAGTCAGGTGGGGGAATTCGGAAGCCTGAGAGTACATGGGATGAATGACCACACCAGGGACCACTTGACAGTAGGTAGATCAACTTTACTTAAGGTGAATGAAGACTTATAAAATTTTGAGGGCCTAAGGGCAGGGACATCTAGAATGGACAAGGTCATTGCCTGGGGGCTTAGGGTACCTGGCGTACCTCATTAGCCTGGGGAAGCATTTCAAGAATCTCAGGTGCTGACTGAACAAGCTTTGTCAGGAGAAAGGAAATTGATCCTATGAACTAATTGAGGCTATGTGACATTCCTCAGGCAGAGGTGAGTGTGGGGGCTTAGAACTCCCCAGACAAGGTCAGAGAAGTAGAAACTCTGCTAATGAAGGGAGTCTTCCATTTTTGTGCTGAGATAAGAGGTTATCTGGTCATGGGTGGACTCCTACCTTAATTAGCAGAGTTTTCCCACAAGGAGCAGTCCTTTTGCTGAGGAATTGGAGGCCTACAGAAGGGGCTATCTCATCCTGAGGTAATGATATTCTCAGGGCAGTACTGAGAAGGTAAAAAGATAATAGATTCTCGGTGTCTACAAAAGAGCACATTTCTTACCTTGAAATTGAAGATGGAGCCAGAGATATAGCTCAGCATATAAAATGCTTGCTACACAAGCACGACAACCTAAGTTCTATCCCCAGAACCTATGTGAAGGTGAAATGAACAAACTCCACAAAGTTGTCCCCTGATCTCTATGTGCATACCATGGCACACTGTGTCCACACACGCACACACACATCATGTACACACACACACACACACACACACACACACACACACACACACACAAAATAACTTTTTAAAAAGAAATTGAAGACAAATCGTGGCTGTATACAATAATAATAGCCATAAGTCGTAAACATAGTAGCAATAGTTACAACTTACAGAGCTGAGTTTTCTCCACGTTCCTCAAGGCTCTTTCTATATCAGTCATCCAGAGCCTCAGAAAAAAGGCCAAGAAGGAAGGTACAACCTGAGATCTAGCAACAAGAGATTCCAGGGACAGACCAAGGGTTGACATTAGCTCCATCTGCAGTTAGCTGAGGGACTTGGGCTACACGGATAAATTTGGCTTCATTAAGGCTGCTGCTCTCTGACTGGAGAAAGGAACAAGCAAACATTTCCAGGCTTAGGTTTAATTGGATTACAGTTACCAAATATGTCAAAAAGAACAAGACCTATGGCCTAAGAAAATAGCTCAACGGTTACAAATATGAACTGCCCTTGAGGGCCCAAGCCTTGTTCTCAGCATCTATGTGAGGCAGTTCATAACTACATATAACCCATCTCAAGGTCATTGACACTCTCTTCTGGATGTTACAGAATCCTGCACTTCATACCTGCACACCAACCAGCCCCACCCACAAACACATAATTAAAAAATAATCAGCTCTAAGGTTGATTATAGAAAAATGAGCAAAGTCCACATATTTTGAAAAAAAGGAGTCACGGTAGGAGAAAATAAGCAGGAAATATAATAGGGACAGGATGTAAGAACACCAAACAAGAAACTCCTCGTGGCTTTGTAACTAGGGGTCACATACACAGAATTTGCCAAATGCTGACGTCAGAAGGATATGGTGTGAACCAAAATGTAAAGTCTGAGCATACATGATCAACAGACATCAGGGCAATAGCAAATGGTTTTTGAGACCCTGGATTAAAGAAAGCTGTGTGCTGCGGCTTGGCTGTTGTACATTCTTTGATAGGTTCAGGTGTTGGGGACTTGGTCCTCAGAGTGACGATAGTGAGGACATTTGTGGAGTAGGATGTGGAAGCTGGAGAGACGGCTCCATGATTAACAGCACATACAGCTTTACCAAGAAGCAAAGTTCGGTTCCCAGCACTCACTCTGGCAGTTCACAATGTCTACAGCTCCAGCTCCAGGGGACCTGACAGCTCGACTTCTACAGGTGCTTTCACTCACGTACACATATGAATGATGGTCAGTAACAAAAAGACCTGAGGGCAGGCTCTTGGCCAATGGAGCTGCTTCTCTTGGAAGGAATCTTTTGTTTGTGTGTTTGCCTGTTTGTAAGGTGTGCACTTTTATTAAAATGGTCTCAAGTCAGCGTACAGGCCAACCCTGGCTGCCTCAACACCTCCACCCACTCTCAGGGAAGCCAAAGCCTTCACACATCAAGTTGGGGGTACAAAAAAAGGGGCCGCAATAGGTGACCATTCAGAAATTAAAAACAAAAATGAAGCATTAAGGCAGAAGATTTTTTTAAAAATTTAGCAGTACATAATTTACACAGAAGCAATGCTGTCACCTTCCCCGATGTGGACTCGGGCATGGATGTGGCCATCCTCCCCTTTGGAGTCAGGGTGGCTTTTGGAAGGGTGAAGAACTTCCTGTAACCACCTATGTCATGGATACTTGGAGTGACTATTAAAAAAAAAAACAAAAAGCAATGTACAAGCAAAGTCCTCAGCCACATTGTAGAACTTTGGGGGATGTTTGCTCCAACCATCTGCTGTCGCCTTTACCGTTCCAAATTTTAAATCCTGAGTCAAAAGTGCCAAAACAAACAAGAAAACTTTTTAATTTTTTTTAAAAAATGAATAAAAAGACAAACAAAACCATGCCAATGTTGTCTCATATTTTCTTTCTGTGCAAGTTAGGTTTTGTCAAAGAAAGGGTGTAAACACAGCTCAGTGACAGTCCGCCTAGAAGCATTTGCGGTGCATGATGGAGGGACCAGACTCATCGTACTCCTGCTTGCTGATCCACATCTGCTGGAAGGTGGACAGTGAGGCCAGGATGGAGCCAGTGATCCACCCAGAGAACCTGCGCCCAGGAGGAACAATGATCTTGATCTTCACGGTGCTAGGAGCCAGGGCAGTAATCTCCTTCTGCATCCTGTCAGCAATGCCCGGGTACGTGGTGGTACCACCAGACAGCACTGTGTTGCCATAAAGGTCTTTACGGCTGTCAATGTCACACTTCATGATGGAATTGAATGTAGTTTCATGGATGCCACAGGATTCCATACCCAGGAAGGAAAGCTGGAAAAGAACCTTGGGGCATCAAAACCACTCATTGCCAATAGTCATGACCTGGTCATCAGGCAGCTCATAGATCTTCTCCAGGGAGGAAGAGGATGCAGCAGTGGCCATGTCTTGCTCAAAGTCTAGGGCAACAGGAGTTCTACAGAAGCATATTGCTACCAAGCCCGAGCTGATTTCCACGTTTCTTTTGTTTCTTCAGTCTCATGTATAGAAGTGAAACTGTCTTCTGCAAATACTCCCAACCGTTGCCATTAGCCATGATGTCATCCTCAAAGAAATGACAGTGTCAGCTCTGTGCCCTTCAACTTCCAAACTGGGAGTTCTTTTTACAGGTATTCATTAGAGTGATGAAAACAAATACACACACAGGATGCAGAAAACATCCCTTGACAGGAATTACAGAAAACACTAAATGGCGGTTATCACATCAGGTGGACTTTGCTGGAGTCCGTAAGCCTAGATGATGCTAACTGGTAGATGATGTGTGACAAGGAGCAAGGACAGCACAGAACTGTGCTTGAGACTTGGCAGGGGGAAAAAGGACTGTGTGCTAGATTCTGCTGCAAGAAAACACACATAGTAAAGACAGGAATCAAAATGTTTAAGTTGTAAAAGATCTTTAGGAAACTTTGTAATCTTTTTATGGAACAGTTTAGGGGGCAAGTCAAGGGAACAGATACCTGCTGTGCTCTTTAGTAATTAGAACCCAGGGCTCTTCCCAGGGACTTAGATTTCTATTACCCTTGAATTTGAGATTGCAAGGGTAATAGAAAAACAATGAGTAGTGTTCTCCAAATTTGGACATTCTTGCTTATAAAATTAAGTGAAACATAACAGAAATTCAAACCTTGTTTGTGTCTTAGGAGTAGGCGGAATAATAAAATCCAAAGCCAATTTTCTGACCTAAATTCAGAGTCCAAGGACTCGATCATGGGCCACCTTTGGCTCTGCTCCCAAACTTCTGTAGATTGGTCTCATGTGTGCTTGATGCCTTGGTCTGCGAGCCTTTCAACTCATAAACTGCATAAAACATCGCAAAGTCAAGCAGATAGCTGCAAAATATTTTCTTTCCTGACTTCACCTGGAAATGAAATCCGATTCCAAGAACGAGCTAGACAGTAAACCAGGGACAGGCAAGATCAATATGGAGATAAATTCATTCCAGTTTCCAAGCACTGGCTGACACCCCTCCAAAGGAGCCTCAACAGAGGAAGAATTCATTTTTAAAATCTGAGCTTCCCGAGGGAGCAAAGTCTGGCATTTCTTTTTGTCTGCTTTATCACCCATATCGTCCATAATCGACTGAGAAGCACTCAGAAGGGAAGGGGAGCATAGGAGGAATCCACGGTGGTTGGTGGAGATCTGGGAGAAAGCTCCTCAGAGGAGACATTTGAAGTTGGTTTATAAAAGATCAGAAGGTGCCCCTCCAGGCAGACAAAAGGCAGGCTCCCAGCAGAGGAAATCGCTTGTTCGGGAAGTACAAAGGGAAGCATTGGGTGAACAGCAAACAGTTTGGTGTGGAAAGAAAGTCAGGAGACGGGGGTTGTGGCGGCAGCAAAGTGTGTCAGACTTGGAGAAGGGAAACAGGTGTGAAAGAGCAGTGCGTCTGGACAACGGCAAACACTTCCGTGTGGATTACACCAGAGTTCAGGGAGGAATTGTAAAGAGAGATGGGGGCTCAGAGTCGGTCAAGGAACACTGAAAACTCCCACCTTGAATTAGAGTCATTAAGAGACAGGTCAGGGAAGAAATGCGAAACACACGAACTAGTGGCTTATGGGTAATATGGCCTGCCAGATCAACCAAGAACCTTTCCCTATGTTTCTTCACCTGTACCAACGTTGCCCTTTCCTGAACAGCTACAGTTACATGGTCAGTAACCACTACATTAAGAGTAGTTGTTACGCTTGAGATTCAGTATGGCAACATTCCACTCCAATCAATCTCATTCTTAAATATGTCACAAGTGACTACTATTAAATAATCACGAAACAGAAAAAAAAAAAAAAAAAAAGCATAGTTGTTACTAGCATAGATAGTGGTGATCGAACCCTTAACAGTATACTATTGACCATGGATTTGTCTTCTTGGGGAGGTGAGCAGTCCAAATGCAAGAATGGGGTCAGCACCCAGCATAGACTCAGCAGCATGGAGGTGCTTGCCTACTAAGTGCAGGTGGACACGCCCACATAAATCACTGCATCCAGATAGTACATCTGCTTGCACCCACATCCACCAGCAACGGGGTGAGACAACGTTCCCTATTCATTCTTTCACTGATAACACAATACTAATACTAAATAGTACTAAGTACCGCTGAGATCGCACACAGAGAGTGGCTGCAGAAGAAGATGTCATCAGCATGGATGTCTAAAAGCATGTGTGCCTGGTGATCCAAATCCCACACTCTCCACCCTCAGTCTTCCTTGGATCTACCCACCCAGGCCCATGAAGCAAAGCCAGGACAGATTCCGGACATTAAAGATGGCTGCTTAAAATCAACACAGCTGGTCTTCGATGCATGCGTATAGTAGATCAAGCCAGAAGGCCATTCCAGACAAAGCTGGATCCCATGGAAACAGCTGTTCTTTCCCATGGATTCCCCTACTTAATTGGTTCTCCTAGCAACGCCGAACAGTAGATATGATCATTCCTACTTTGCCGACAGGGACCCAAGCTAGAATAGATAGGTCTATCCGTGGCTATGCTGGAGAATGGCTCCCAGGTCCAAGTCCAAGAGCGTTCACACCTGTGTCTAGGGCAAGGCTTTGCTAGCAGTCCCGTGGTCACACCCGGTAAATAGTAAACCCACTCCTGGATTGCAGCTCCAGTTTCCGGTGTAACAGCTGAGACTCTGCTAAGACCCAATTCTGGAGGCTGAAGTCAGCCATACTGGTTCAGAGCGCCATGTGAAAGTGGGCAGGGGAAGGCCAGTTTCTCAGTTCCTATGCTGCTTGCTTTTGATCTTAAACCAAAGGCTTCTTTGTAGCCTTGGTGGTTCATTAACTCTTTAGTTCCTGTTCAGAGCATAGCAATCTCCTTCCTACAAAGCAGTATCCAGGCACAGGGGCCTTGCCACTGCCTCCTGTTTAACTGGGGCAGAGAAAGGGGTGGAGGATGGGGGTGGCAGCTTTATAGACTGCTTCTCTGACTGTTGACATGGTTGCCTGACAGATGGCCTGCCGTGCTGAACTTCTGGGGCCATGTCCTCCACTCACCAAAGGAGCCATATGTTTTGGCTTCTTCACTGCAAGTAGATTTGTGTCAGTCTATGAATCACAGAGAGCCACGCTAGAGAGAGCCCCGAGGACCGCCTGGCCCACCACCATCACCGTCACTACGTCTAGAACACTTCTCTAAGGGGAAAATGGAAGCTTATTTGATAATTAAGTATTGATAATTATAAAATAAAGCAAAGAAAATATTTCAATACAAGAAGTTGCTATGAAAATAAATGTTTAGTTTGCACGAACTTTACACCGAGACTTCACGCATTTTGTCTTGCTCAACCTTGCAGACCACCTGTGTTGCACAAATCAGAGCGTGTTACATTTACCTGAATAAACCTCCTAGAACAGAGCTACCCACAGGTTGGGTGGCCATTCCTGTTAGCCCTCTTTTATAGGGGTTGGTGAGAGAAAGTAAATTAAGCCAGAACTCATTTGTAGTCAGTAGCTAAGGATGACTTTGATATTTCTAAATCCCAAATGCTGGTATTACAGGCAGGTGACTCTGTACACAGCTCCTGGAAACCTTCTTACTGCCAGTGGCAACCTCATGATGCTATGCTTCTTGTAGGCCAGGGTATTCTTTTGTTTGTTTGTATGTTTGTTTGTTTGTTTAGAGAGAATCTCACTGTATATACCCGGAAGACCTCAAATTCACAGAGATCCTCCTCCCTCTGCCATCGTACCCCACTATCAAACATTCTTTTAAAATTTGTGCGGTCGTCACATGTATGTAATGTGATGTAGTTTTCTTGTTTGCCAAATTGCTCCACAACGCAAGGGCTTTAAAACAATGACTTATCATTAACAGGTCAGCAGACATCTACTGAAGCAGGCTGAGTACCAACTCTTAGGTCATTTAGGGGTTTGTCTATGTTGCCCTTGGCCAAGCCAGTAAATGTATGAAACTTCTCTCCATGGGCCTCTCTTATTCAAAAGGTTAACCTGAGGCTGTCCACACTGAGGATTTCAAGAAAGAAGGCAAAATCTCTCAAGGTCTGGGCTCAGGACTCATTAAATCATGTCTACTTCTTATGTTTCATAAAACAAAGTCACAAAACCAATCTAGATGAGAGGGGAAGAGAGACTGAGTCCATGTCACAATAAGGGAAAACTTATGACCAATATTTATGCAACATTACAGATTGGTGGCTAATTCTTCAGGGAACATGGTTCTTGGTTCCATGAGAAAGTATTATGACATGATTGCCCGTAGGATGTCCCAGCCAAAGTAACAGCTTCCCTGCTAAAAATGGAGAAGCCATAGCCCAGAACAGAAGATGGGATTGCTATCCTCAGCTGGCTAGCACATTAGCTATTTCTTTTCTGTTACAGAGAGGTCTATAAGGGACTAGAAACAGAGTCTGTGAGTGTTCCAGTTGGCATTAGGAAGGAAATAGAATGTCAACTCTTCTCTTTGTGTGTCAAGGTTGGAATGTGGGAAGGACTGAGGATAAAGTCTATTTCTAATGAGCAATCTTCAAATCCAGACAAGGAAATAGAAGCTTAAAGAGACTAGCATCAGTATCCAAGAAGACAGTGAAAACATTAAGGCATACGGTCCAAATTGTTGATAACAAGGCCAGCTAAGATCAGCCCTGTTTGGCTTTGCATCCTAATAGCTTCTAGCATCTTGCCATGAGAGCCAAACAGGGCTTCCAAATGTTCTGAGCAGTTACTTTGAGCCAAGCATCCTTCTAACACCTTTTACATATCAGCAATCCGATTGCCACGCTGGATGGAAAGCATTATTCCCCTCATGGCTAAGGACAAACATGAAAACTCAGAAGAGTGAATAGAAATGTTCAAGATTACACCCTAAATCAGGGAGCAGGGGACCCATTTTGAACCCAGGCTCTCACCACACTGGCTTGCCCTCTCTGTGTTACCATCATGGCTGCCTTTGTCTTGTCCTGTGGGTACCAGGCACCTGGGTATTTCCATCTCCCAAAGACTCTTCTTTATTCCTTCATTCTCACTCTCCCTGAACCTGGATGGTACCAACCACCATTTTCTTGATAATGAAAAATGCTTCTCTATCCATTCACAGGTCTATTACATGGTCTTCACTATCTTTACAGGATCAATTCACATGCTACTTTTTCCACGGTCCTAAGGTAAGGTCCCTTCCCTCCTCCTCCAGTGAGTAGCATTGTTCTGTCTCTCCTCTGTTGGTAAGTGACTCTATATTTCACTTTGTATTCCTCCCTCCTCCAACCCCACATACCATCACTGGTCATTGACTTGATTGTATCTAGCCCTACAGTCTATGGTTGTCATAAGACTTCAATGTCCAGACTTCTGCCTTGTCACTGACCTTGGCTGGAGACATCAGCAAAGAATGAGGAGGAATCCTATGTGCTTCCTCTGCCCAGGTGCCCTTTATTGATCTGCTGGCTGATGTGGCAAGACTGCCTGGAGGAAAGTTTCATTGTGTCTCAGATCTCAGGGATATCTCTCTAAAGCACTGCAGTGTTTTTGGCCCGCCTCATCCAGTTGGCTCTGATGTCTAACAGGCATTGAAATTGCTTTGGTGAAATCAGTAGTTTGTCAAGCTTGGTTACGGCTATTCTTGGAAAAGATCGGGGTGTGGGGAGTGTGCAGAAACTGGTGTGGTAATAATTTAAGTTTTATCCAAATAAGATGTTTCATGAAATGTGCAGGACTGCTTGAAGTGACACATTTCTGGCATCTGAGTGTCCCTGGAAGAGATAAAAGGCAGACGAGAAAAGAGCATATTGTAGGAGCTCTCGCCACCTCAAAACCAAGACACTTGTTTCCAATTTTCAGAGAAAGGGGGGTGGGGAAAGAGATTCTCTAAAGGTAAAAGTAAAGATAGCCATTTCTCTCTCTCTCTCTCTCTCTCTCTCTCTCTCTCTCTCTCTCTCTCTCACACACACATGCAGAGAGAGAGAGAGAGAGAGAGAGAGAGAGAGAGAGAGAGAGAGAGAAGCATACATCAGGTATCTGATAATTTCTAGCATGTGTCTGTTGCTTTCCAGTCTCTGAATCATTGCCCATCTGTTCACTCACAAGTCTGTGGAGGAACCAAACTCACAGAAGAGGGGAAAGCGCTTGAAACTTAAACTCACCAGTGTAAGTTAAAATTTTCATTTTCTTTTTAAATCTTTTTTTTTTTTTTTTTTTTTTCTGGAGCTGGGGACCGAACCCAGGGCCTTGCGCTTCAGAGGGCAAGCGCTCTACTACTGAGCTAAATCCCCAACCCCTCATTTTCTTTTTAAAGAGGCTTTTTCGCATGACAAGCATTTTCTTTTCATGACCTCTGCTGCCTCTTTCCAAATGTAAAGGTTGACTCTCTGAAGACAGCTATCCCCACCACCACTAGGCCACTTGATCCAAAAGAAGTGATCCAAGACCCTAGCAAGATAAACGCCTTATACAGAAGAAGCATTTCTCTGGCTCCAGATTCTAGTCTGGGCTTGCTGATGACCCGCTGGATGGCTGAGTAAAGTCACTTCAACTGACTTATATTTTCCAGCCAGAGATGTTGTCATTTCCTCCCTCTGCTCTCATAATATTTTAACACTATATTACAATTTAAGTTTTGTCTGTGTAGGAGGAGATTCTCCTTGACCATCCTGTATGGACCGACCTCCTCCCATCATTATTCTGTTCCGTTAGCCCTCTAACTGAAATCTCCCCACTGTTTTCTCTGTTTATCTCTTTCATTGGTAGTTTTTGACTGTCTCCTCAACTAGAATGTCAGCTTCGTCTGAGACTGACAAAGGACAGCAGGTCCACACTGTTCAACAGCCTGTCACCTTGGCGAGGTAAGCTCTCATATATGTTGATGGAATGGATGCTGTTGCCTCTGGGCAATTAGGAATTTATGTCTTCTGCTAATATTGAACCTGCCTTACTGTTGATTGATGCTCAACCAAGGAGGAAGAACACATCTCTCCCATTGCTCGCCCCATACCTCAGCCTTGACCAATGAATGCATGTCTACGACTGCATGCTTACATGCTCGTCCTTGGTAGCTCCACCCCAAACTGAAGAAGAGAAGCAATTGCCCACCTGGTTAGACAGCCTTTGGATAATCCTGGATGCTGGATCATTAGTGGCAAAGCTGATTTCCCAGTCCCAAATCTAGATCCAGGATACAACAACCCCTGCTTTGCAGTGTGGTTTTCTGGGCTTGCACAGCCATTAATAAACTTGTTATTCCATGTTCTGTTTTTCTGAGGATTTGCACGGCTCCCTGGAGGGAGGAAGGTTAACTCGGGGAATTCAACCTCCAGTACCTAAGAGTGTTTTGCCTCACAGTATGTGGTTTTAGGCCACCTGTCTCCTAAAAACTTCAGACTCACTGGATATCGGCAAAGAAAAACTAAGCACAAGGTTTTCCCTCAAAACTATATGCTAGGAACTTGGTGAATAACTCTCCCATGAATTTGGTAAGCAGACCCTGTAGATCAAATGACTGACTCCAAGAGCCTGTGTTTATTAGCTGGCTCTCAAGTAAAAATCCGCTTCACATGGGCAGTTACACAAAGACTTAAGTTCAGATCACAGAAAACCATCCCCTCGCTGTACTACCTTAGCCACTGACCCTCCCTAAACACTGTTTCTTTAACTGTATCTATTTGCACAATTGCCAAATACTTATATGAAGTTTGGGATCCACAGATGCGTAACTAGTGAATGTATGATAAAAAAAAATGGCAAAAAGGAAAGAAAATTCTCAGCTCTGAAGGGTATAATGGAGAATGGTGAGAAATTGTGTACATGGCAAAGACCCAAATAAACCCTTCAATATTCACCTGGATTCCAGAATGAAGACATGAATTTACGTATATACATGTGCACACATTCCCCCCATATATACATATACATGTACATGCACACACACACACACATATACACACATGCGTGCACACACACACACACACACACATATATATATGTATATATATATATATATATATATATATATATACACACACACACATGCGTGCACACACACACACAAACACACACCACCAGATTTGGCCATGCCTATCCATTCGTCCTGTGGCTGCAAAATAGAATACAGACTATTCTACCTTAACCACCAAACATATCTGAGCTAATTCTGACTTCTCCAGCCAATACTCCCAAATCCTCGAGCCAGCCCTGTGTTGCCATAACTAGAGGATACCAAGTCTACCATGGCCCCTGAAAGGGGCTTAAATGTGCAAGTGAGTCAAGTTTTGTCTCAGAGCCTTGGCTGCATAGAGGGCAATATAAATAGAGCTCATTAGTTACAGACACAAAGCATTCATATAGAACTCTGTCCCTAAAGTAAAATCAGAGTGTGTCCATGCTAGAAGGCAGGAACCACGCATATCCACTCCAACCCCTTCTATAGCCAATGGCAGGCCCAGAGGGAGGAAGCAGCTGACTGCTGGCCCATGTCTCCAGTTTATGATTACATCTGGAGCAGGGAACTAGCAGGGAACTAGTGCAACCCAAGCAGTACTGTTGGGCTCGAGAAAGGTCTAGAACCGACACCAAGACCTTAAAAGTGTTTCTCTTATCATGTATGAGTTCTTGGCCCAGAGAGAAGACTGTGCTCCTTACAAGGGCTCATCTTCCCCATTGGGACACTACAGCATGTACTTTGAGGTTGGGAGAGGGAGATGGCCAGCAAGCTCTCACTCCAGAGATGGTTAGTTTCTAGGAAACCATAAGGCAGGTTTGATTTAGTCCTCATGACTATCCATAAAAATGGACACGACCATGCCAAGTGATGGAAGAGGGAACAGAGAAGCAAGGGGCATTGAGGATCCAACCTGTCAGATGTGAAATAGGTGGTCCCAGCTGAAGGCCGAGTTGTTGAGCCACCCCTCCCCCCACGGCATGGTGCAGCATCTCCTTATTCTTTCTTTAAAGGAAGGCATATTCTCTGCCTGCTTTGGCCATTTAAGAGAATGTTATTTCCATATCATGACCTCTGTCTTATCCCTCCATGTTTCTCTAGGCTGAAGGCACAGCCAAATCTGCAGGTGCTCCAGAAGGAAGCAAGGGAGAGGAAGGGAGGAAGGGAGGGAGGGAGAGAAAAAAGGAGGAAGAAAGTGGAGAGATAAGGGATAAGAAGGAATAGAGCAAGAAATCCTTCCTTGGCTCCCAGCACCTATTCTTTATGTTCTAGGAGCCATGCAGCACTAACAGTCATCAAATGTGCACTGCGTTCAGCTTTGGTTAAATGCTTCTGCGTTCTTTGAACCCTCTGATAGCCCTGTGAAGGGAAAAGGGATCCCACGTCATGAACATTGTCATGAGTGGATCGTCTCTGGGGCTTTGCCAAACTCTAACAGAAGTGTGAACCTGGCCAACGCCTGGACCTCCGGAAGTCTGTTTCCACCTGTCTCCTCAAATAAAAGGCTTGCGGGCCATGGACAGCTGGTGGTCGGCTTGTGCAAGACAAGAAAGATTTTGGCTCTGTGCGACTAGTGGCAGTGACTAGTTTTAAAGGAACACAGGCAACATGACAGCCACATAGAGCCGTGTAGCTAGAGGGATCTGGGAGACTCCTGATGACACCAAGGCTGCGACCCTCAAGGCCTACAGGAGCACAGAAAGAGGTGCCCACACTGTGAGCTGAGACCTCCGGGCCTCATCTAGGGTCCTGGCAGTCATATGGCACCCCAAAGCCAGAGCAAAGAAGACAGGTCAAGCCTCTGGTCTGCCCCAGCCCGTGAATGAACTTTCTGTAACTTCTCAGCACCAGCAATTAGGACTCCTGCTGGGTCTGAGCAAACCTGAATGCTGTTTAGGAAGCTTGATCACATTGGTGCAAGGGGCTCATACAGGTGGGGACTGTCCCGGGTCCCTAGGAGAGGAAACACAGCACCGGTACCTCAGCAGCACTCTGGTACATCTGGACTTTCTCCTTCATTCCTTGGAGCTGTGCTAGTTGATGAGCTGTGGCGCATAGCCAGAGTGTTTCCAGAACTGTTAGCTATTATGTCCCCCAAAATAATCAATTGCATGCAGCGATCTGCTTCTTTCTTTCAAAGCAACTGCAGAGCTAAAACTCCAGGCTCTTTCTAGGGCACACATTACTTGCTCACATCTCCAGATACCCCACTTTCTTTCCATTCCTCACTCAGCACCAGATGCAAGTCCTCTTAGTCTCCAGGCACCGTAACACCCTTATGGGCTTCTCAAAGTGCTGTTGGCAGAGTGAACTGAGGTCCCAGCCATAGGAGACCCTCTCCTCAAAGCACTGTCTCCACATAGATTACTACAGACAATAAAGCATACTGACTGGACAGGTTCAACTCCACAAATAGCAGGCTGCCCGGTGAGTAGGAAAGCCGCCATTGTGTATCAGCCAGAGAAGCAAAGAGCTGAATACCTTCTGTCTGCCTTCTGTTCTCTGCTTTCTACTCTTTCCCTCCCACATCTACCTGTCCAGCAGCCCTCTTTCCCTCCCACCTCCTTCTTTCTCCCCCCTCTTCTCTCTTCACCCATCTCCTCCCTTTTCCCCCCTCCCTTATCTCCCTTGTCTGTCTCCTTTCCAGGCTTCATGCCCCTCTCGCAGCCCCGATGCACAGCTCTCTGCCTTTCCCTCTTCACTTTAGAGCCCTTAGGGCAACTCCATAGCAAACAGACAAAGTTTGTGACACACACACACACACACACACACACACACACACCATTAGAGCTGGGGCACCTTTTAGTGATGCTATTTAAAACCCACAGCTTACTGTTTGGCTGGGGCCACAGTTTTAGTAAGGGTGTTAAAAGCTGACTACTAGCTGATAGATACACAGTTTCATACCCAAAGGTGGAAATCCTGGGCCCAAGATGCCTGGGACATTAGTGTGTTAAAAAGCATAAGAAGGACTGAGACTATAGGTCAGTGTGGAGATCTTGCCTGGCATGTGTGATCTCCTAGTTTAGTTGCCAAGCCTGAAAACAAACAAACAGAAACACAGAAAAGGGTTTAATAGATTGTTCCTTAAGTAAGAACACTCACAGTGACTGTAAGAGGACCAGAGTTCAAATCCCTAGTATCAAGCCATGACCGCAGTGTTAAGGGCTTAGAAGAGTGACATAGGAGATTGGGCCTAACTAAAACAGCAAGCTCAAGGCTCAATGATTGCCCTAGTCAGGGTTTCTATTGTTGGGATAAACATTATGACTAAAGCAGCTTGGGAAGGAAGAGTTTGTTTGTCTTATACTTCCATAGCACTGTCCATCACCAAAGGAAGTCAGGGTAGGAACTCAAACAGGGCAGGAACCTGGAGGCAGGAACTAAGGCAGACACCACGGAAGAAGCTGCTTCCTAGCTGGTTTCTCATGTCTTTTCCAACCTGCTTCCTTATAGAACCCAGGACCACCAGCCAAGGGTAGCACTACCCACAATGGGCTGGGCCCTCTGAATCAATAACTAATTCAGAAACTGCCCTACTGGCTTGCCTACAGCCTGAAGTATGGGCCATTTTCTTGATTGAGGTTCCCTCTCCGTTGACTTTAGCTTGTACCAAGTTGACATAAAACTAGCCAGAACAGTGACACATTCTTTCAAAAATAGATGAAAACTATAGAAGAAGACACATCATACTGACTCCTCTGGCCTCTCTCTGTATACATATAACATACATATAACGCATACATACATACATACATACATACATACATACATACATACATAAAATCAAATCATAAGGCACGGGCAGTTCTGTATACAGTATTCAATAGAATTAACCAGAAAATTAAAAAACTACTGCATTACTAGCTCTATGATCTTGCAGAAATGTGTTCTATATAGGCCTCCATTTCTAACAATCTGAGAGGTTCTGAAACTTTGTCCTGCCCCTCCAGGAAGAATTTAAGGGTTCATAAGAGAGCTGTTGGTGATAGTAGAACCCAAGAACAAGAGCATCATGGGGTGCATACCCCTGGCATGGTGTAAGAGGAGTGAACAGAGATAGGGGGTGTCCTGCACAAGCTTAGTCATCAGCTGCTGCAAGGAAGCTCCCTTTGAAGCTAGGTACCTGCACATGGGAGTCTGTAGAGAGGGCTGTGTGCAGTTGGGTCAAAGAGAAAGAAACACAGGACACTCCAGACAGAGAAGGCTCAGCAATATCATAGGAAACTTGTCTTTCAGAAACTTGCCCCAACTTGAGAAAAGGACATTTATAATTCTGAGGGGAGGTGGCTACCATTAACAGCTGTGATTGGCTCAAGAAAGGGAGAAGCTGTGAGAAGTGGCTATATTCCTGAAAAGGGACTAAGAGTAAAGGGCTGTCTGCTGGCAGCCCTCTTAGCACCTAGAGAAATAGTTCCTTTGATGTAGAGAAGTGGGCTGGGCCATGTTTCCAATGTCCCCTGCCTTGTCCTTATACTTACATAAATATGGTTTTTTATTTCCTCATGCAATTAGGGAATAAAATCATGCTGATGTACTTACAGGGGAAATTATTTACCTTAAAAAAACGTAACTACTGATGAGCTGTTCCCAAGACGAACGCACGTCAGAGGCATTGCACAGAAGCTGAAGGAGACCAACAGTGGCATCCCAATGAGCTCCTAGACTTGCACTTTAGGTCTCCCTCTACTGGCCAATTCAATATTTTGCCTCTTGGATTTATCTCATTGCCCTTATACTTCAACACAGTCTACGCTTCTGTCCCTTTAGAAACAGTCAGAACTCCTCTTGTGGGTCTGGCTCCCCATCCTCATTGGAAGCCTATTTCTCCACGTCTCCTCCCCATCTCCCATGACACTACCTCAGCATTTTTCACCTTGTGATTCGTTACCACTTTAGGGGTGAATAACGCTTTCACAGGGATCGCATATCAGATATCCTGTATATCAGATATTTATATTACAATTCATAACAGTAGCACAATTACGGTTATGAAGTAGAAAAAAGAAATCTTATGGTTGGGGAGGGTCACCACAAGGAACTGTATTAAAGGGCTGCACCATTAGGAAGGTTGAGAACCACTGCTCTAAACCATTACACATTCCAGCACAGCTCTGTGCCCAGCTCTAGAGTACTTTCCCAAGTCTTCCCCATGATGGGCTTCTACAGTCTTTAAATCCTAGACCCAAGTCCCCATTCCCTAGGCCTCCTCTGAGTCTTCCATGTACCTACCTATGGCATTTAGATGAACACACAACCAGGTTGACCACGTAGATATACCTAGAAGCCAGATATAGCGATGAGAAATTGATTAGGCTCCAAAGATATTTGTCCTTAGTTTAAGTCTCTTGTCCCTGACTTATAGCTTTTGAATGAATCTGTTAAGGAGTTGAGGGCTGTTTTCTTACTTACTAGATCATTACACAGTCTACTTCAAAAGATTATTGTGCCGATAGCATGAGGGGACAATGACACGCGTAGAATGCCTGACTGAGTGTTCAGCATGGGGTCAATGCTCTAGATGTGGTAGGAGCTGCTGGAGGCAGACCCCAGTTCTGCATTCTCTCCTTTGAGAAGCTCCCCAATTAGACTGTAAGTTCCCTGAGGGCAAGGCTTATGGCTTCTTGTTCATAATTGCTTCCTAATGCGTGGCTCACAGCCTGAATAAATATTCAAAGACATTAAAATAAGTATCATGACACTATTGAATGAAATGGACTTGAACTGAATCCTTTATGGTTCCCCAATGCAGAGGACATATCTCATTTATTTTTGAAAAGAGGAAATTAGAAATTCCATTATATGGTGATCAGAGCTGCGGTCTTGGCAGCTGAGGAAAGACGAGGTGGCCTGCTGCGCACGATGAGTCACACGCACCTCTTCCTCCATCTTCTGGGCAGCTGCCCTCACAGGGCTGCTGCCATGCTGGACAGTTCAGACTAAACACAGATACATCACTGTCTCCTCACACACTGCGTCACATCCGCAACAGCAACGGGCTCCTGGGGACAGTAAGAGAGACCGAGACCACCTTGAAGTGGTTAATGTTCCTACCTGTCACCTTGCTGTCATCCTTCCTAGAGCAGCCTCAGAGCGAGTCCATGGGGCAATGGCTGCATGGCAAACCATTCTTCATGTGCTGGGCCCCGGATAGCTCACTAGGTTCTGCTCTTGAGAAGAAGGAAAATTATGTGCTTGACACAAATTCCACGGATGAGAGTCACCTCTTGGCTCTTTATTGCTCCTCATGAGAACATCCATGATACAACGGCAAACACTTGGAGGAACTCCTGCACAGACAGTCATTTACTTGGATGAAAAAAAGAAAAACAACTTCATTTTTCCTGGAAGGTTGACAAAAAAATATCGAGAGCTGCATTCTTCTCTTTACTTGATGTTGAATAAATATTTATTAAAGGTGCACCATGTAGTGTCCAGAATCTTGGGCACGAGGAAATGAGATGTCAGCCCAGGCTGCTTAAGCTTAGAGATAACAGGGCAGTCAGTCCAAAAGGCAGCAGACTCAGTATGTGCAAAGCAGGCTCCGCTGCAGACTTGGGGACGGTCCAGAGAAAATAGCTATGTGAAGGGACGGACCACCTGGACTCTACTCCTGTGAGTACTGGCTGAGAAGGGAAAGGGTCAGAGTAAGACCCAGCAAGAAAACAGAAGTAGAAAGTGCACTGCTCACCACAGCAAGGCAGTACAGGAAGCCATCACCAGAAGATGAAGAAACAGAGATTGCACACTGGGTACCCAGAACATTTTCTAAAAGCATTAAAGTTCCAACAGAGTCACTTCAGAATCCCAGGCAAATTAAGCGTCTTCTGTGACAGGATAGTATCTCCATGTTCATTAAATGGAAGTTGTCCCTCAGTTCCAAATCCTGAGCTAGCTTAAGAGCTAACAGGGGTTGGCTGTGTCAGGTTTGAATGCAGCCGTCTTTCTAAGCTTTCCGAAGTCCAACAAAGAAAGAAATAGAAAAAAAAAAAAAAAACAAGTAGAACAAGCAAAATTCAAACCTGTTGAGATGGCTAATTTTGTGTGAGAACTTGGTTAGGGCACGACGCCCAGTCTTCTGGTCAAGCACTAGTATGAACATTGCTATGAAGATGTCTTACAGATATAATTAATATTTATTAAAAGTTTTCTCAGGTAACTTTAGTAAGGCATATCCCCTCCACAGTATGAGTGGGCCTCATTCAGTTCAAGACTTTAGCACAGATCTCATGTATCCCAGAGAGAGAATTCTGCCATGATACTTCAACATAGGAACTTTGCCTAGGTTTCCGACCTGCTGTCATGCCTATCAGATTTGAGATCCATGTCTATTCTAGAATTCTTACCTGATTTTCCAGCCACCTGACAGACTTGCTAGCCTCTGCCATGACATGAGCCAATTCTGTAAAGTAAACCTTTCTTATAGACAGACAGACGCATAATAGATGTGGGTAGATAATAGACAGATGATAGAAGGCAGCTAGATAAATTATGAATAGATAATAATAATAACAGATAGATAGATAGATAGATAGATAGATAGATAGATAGAGTAAATTGAGGAAAGATGGGTAGATAGATGACAAATATCAATATAGATGATGATTGGTAGGTAGGTAGATGATAGGTAGATTGACAGATAACAAGATATAAAGTATGTATACATATTTCTATAAGTGCGCACATTCATGCACATATGCAGCTATGAGGGCCCTGGCTGATACAACTAGAATTCATAAAATCTACTCCAGCCTCTTCTCTCTTTTCATTTAGTCATTTCCCCACCAGCAGAACAAGATTAATCACTCTCACTTTGAAGGTGAACTGAGTGTGAACATACTCCACACATGACCAGCACGAGCTGATGTCTCATTGTTGTTTCTTTTCCTCCTCCCTTCGATTGATTGACAGGACAGACACAAAGCCAGAAAAGAGGTATTTTTTTCTGCTGACACAGCTGCCTTCAGTGAAATCTGATCTATAATGGATAGTGCTAAACCCACGAAATAGAATTTACTCTCGGAGCATCGTTGCCAGCGGGACGGATGGCTGCTCTGAAGGCAATTGCTCAAGAGTTCACCTTAGAGAAAATGTCCAGGTTCGGTTTTATGTGTGTAGAAAGTAAATTCCATGGCAAGGGTGGCGACATTTAGACAGGGAGAGAGCTTAGCCAGGGAATTAAACATGTCAGGAGCCTCAAAAGGAAAAGTGAAAGGTAAAAGGGGGCACACGTGGACACTTTGACAAGTGGCACTACAGGAGGAAAGAGGGCATCTGGAATGGGATGTCACTGTTCGCCACAAGAACCGTGGACTGCGCTCAGTAACTCGCAAGGTGGTAGGGGACAAACAGAAGCTCAGCTCTAACTCTGTTATCACAACTGGCTTACATTATTATCCCTTGTTTAACTGACCACATCACAAACACACAGAGAGAGGCAAAGCAGGCAGGCTCTCTTGATGGTATCTTTACAGAGGTTAATTTCTCATGTTTCTGTCAGCAAAATTCCCAATGTCAGAGTTATCCCAACATTAGACAGAAAGTGGCTAAGATAATGGTCGCACAGCAGAACCTACAATACCTGCAAGCTCCCAACCACAGCTTTTGTAAACAACTAAGAGGACTGTTTTGGAATGGGTAGCAAAGAGGCACACCAATACTGATAGGTCAGCTGAGGGTGCTAGGTTGAAGTGTGAGAGGGGGGAGCAAATTCGTTCCATCATGGAAAGGGTCGTTATTGATTAGTTATGTCTGTCCAAAGAGCCTGGGAGTTTTCAGCTGGACCAGAAATTGTCAATCCTAATCCTGTCCAATAGTTCTAACACCCTACTCGCCATTTACACCACAGGTCAGCAGAAAACAACCCAAGGGACAAATCCGGCCCTTTGTCTATTTTTATAAGTAAAGTTTTATTGAAACACAGCCCTTGTCATTTATTTATATATTGTTTATGATTTGTTTTTCTCTATCACCACAGAACTGAGTCATTGTAACAAAGACCATGCTGTCTCTAAACCCTACACCAAGCCTTTTCAGAAGCAGCTGTTCTAGAGAGTCCAAATTAAATCGATTCCAGTCAAGTAATGAGGCACTCATTCCATTCTCATCTATTACATGTTTATTATAAATCCATTATATGTCAGGGAGTATATAGCTAGTTTTATATATAAGGTGTGTGTGCATATGTGCCTATTCATGTCATTGTAAAGCCATTTCCCCTCCTAGTCCCATGACTGCCAGAGGCAATTGGGGCTGTATTTTTCCTTGCTCATATCCAGCAGGAAAGAAAGAAAATATGTCCCTCCTAAGTCTAATTAAGCCACTTGGGTCACAAGCCTAATCCCATGCCAGATGATGATACCCTGCCAGAGTTGTTTTGTCAAGCCACTCCTAAACTGTAGATGGTGGTAGCTTTCTCTGAGTTATGTGGCCAACAATGCCCACACAATGACTACTAAATCCTGCATAAGGTCTGTGATCTTGGGTTAGAAGAAATCACTGGAAGATAAAGAGAAGATTGTGGAGATAGAAATGACAGGGAAAGTCTACCTTAAACTCCTGGCTTTAGCCGCTGCGACCTTACTAAAAAGGTCTATGTGTGAGTGGTAGTTGGGAACTGTAGTTGATGTCTATATGCAGGTGAGGGCTGACACAAGGTAAGGCAAGGCCTGGGATGGGGCAGTGAAAAAGTAAAGTGGGGACAGAGTTTTCGTAAGGCAGGAGAGAGGAGAAAGAAAAGGAGAACCAAGATGGAGGCAAAGGAGGACGACCCAGATCCGTGTGGCCTTCAATGGCCACAGGTAGTTATGAATATTTCTTAAGGGATGGATTTTTATAGGACAATTTGTCTTATCTTGGTGGACAGTTTATATCATTATCAATTGGTTGTGAGTTTATTGTGTGGACGTTTTATGATTGATAATTTGATACAAATCTGATTGCTAAATTACAAGCTTACTGGGTTCTGATGTTAATGGGTTACTGGGAGCTGTGACTATAACCCCAGGGGGCAGATGTTGGGAATGTGAGCAGAGTCCACAGCAAGAGAGTCGCAAGAGGGCGGCTGCTGAGGGGCTTAGAGAGTAACGGGAATGGCAGCGTGAGGTGGCGAGTCTGGTTGAGACACTTTGCTCTTTAAGATGAAAAACCCCCTCAGAGTCCATGTGACCCAAAGGAGCCAGCAGTGTGGGATGGAGCTTGGGAGCAGTGGAGACGCTTGGTTGATTGAGGTGAAAGTATCCCGCAGAGGCCATGGGACCCACTGGAGCCAGCGCTAGCACCGGATGGTAGAGATTCTTTTATTCTTATTTCCCGCTACAGGGATCTCGACACTAGCCAACCTCAGACTATCTGAGTCACTATAAATCTTTTTAAAAGCACCATACCTGGGCTCCTCCCCAGAGAAACCCAAATCTCTAGAGCCCTGTTCCCCTTCAGAGATGATGAGGAACAAGGAGGACCAGGACCTTTTCCCCATGTGTGGTATAGCGAAGAGGAGACTGTGGAATCGGGTATCACAGACCCCACTCTCTGGCTCTGACATTGCAGGGTCCTGGGGCACCACTTTCATGGATATGTGTGTCTTTTAAAGATTTCCTGTGAAGTGCGGGGGAGAGCATCCATCTCCGGCAGGAATGGAGGGGTTAACTGTGAGCGTAAGGGAAAGCGGTGGCGAACAAGAGAGGTGCTGGAACATGTTAGCACCTTTTCGGCAGTGGGGACTGATTAAACTCAGAGTCTGGCTGAGAAATCACTCTGCAACCCGAGGCTCTGCCAGAGGGTCTCCGAGGACTAGCAGCTTGTGAATTCACTGCATGATGAGTTATTATGGTTTTGATTCTGGTTCTCACAACGCATCGAGATGTATCTGAGTAGATTGATCCCAGGAGAGAGACCCACTTTTATAATTCTTCCGAAAACCTAGAAATGTGGCTTGTCATCAGGCGCCACAGCCTTCAAGATCATTCATGTGCAAGCTGACCATCATGTTTCCTCTCTCTGAGTTTGGGACAGTGAGTCACTGTGTCCCTTAGAGTCCCCTTGGGAGATGAGTGATTGATTCATCTGGAACCTCTGTCCCATAGCCCTCCATCTCTCTGTGGTGACTGGTCATCATGAGCAGGAGACATGAGTCATGAGGAGCTAGCACACGTGTGTAAGTGTGAAGGACTCACTCATTCCTTCAACACCAATCACCAAGAACTATCACACAGCCACGAGTGGCCTGGCTGGATGACATCAAGGGTAGCGAGGGCCTGGGTTTCCCAGACCTGATTGGAAAATCATCTGTCAGCAAGGTCACAGCTTGCGTGCCTTGTGAGTGACCACAGTAATATCATGCCCACATTTCTCAGTCAGGAAAAATAGGTTTCCCCTTCAAGAAGTAGGAGAAAAAATACATAGGAGAAAAAAAAATAAAATGAAAAAAAAAAAAAGCAAAAGATAAAGAACTGTTCCCTAAGACAGTGTGAGGCTGAGAGTGTCCCAAAGCAGTGACAACAGACAGACACTGGTACTTTGTGTGTCACCTGTGAAGTCACATACGGATGGATCACAACCAATTTAGCTCAATTTAACATCTGAGCACTGACCTGTCTCGGTTTCTATCCATGGGCTGGCTCTGAATTATAAATTACTCAACAATAATGACAATTAGCCAGCTACTGCATTCTAGTCTGTTTAAAGTATCTTACAAGCTCTCTTGAGGAACGCTGTCACACTGCTGTGAAGGAGAGCTAGCCTAGGACACCAATGAGAACTTGAGGCCCCTCGCTGAGGCTCCTCCATCAGACTTCACGTACTAAGAGTCAAGTAAGGACTAAAACCTGTTCACCCCCAAGTTGCATTTTTTGCCCCCAAACTCTGATTTACCAGGGCTTTAACTTTTCTGAGCTCAAAGTAGCAAAACACGGTGCTTGAACTTAAGGTTTCCTGGCTTCTGGTCCTTCATAAAGTCACGTTTCTGTCTTAATGTGTTCCATGGGATAAGAAATAGCGTCAAACACCAATGAGGCTGAGCTGAACTCTGAACTCCTTGGGGTCTCAAGGTATTGGTCATTCGGATCTGCCAAGAAACTGACAAGAATCCAAAGGCAACGGTGCCAGATCAGCCTTGTGCCTGGCAGCTTATTGACCACACCTCTGCTGGGCACCCCAATGCTACAAATTATATGAATTCTTTGTTTTATAGGAAGTGGAGAGCCACAGTCTAGAATGATTTAACCAAGGTCACTTAGCAGGGGTGTGCGAGGGTTGGATTAGAACAATAATTTGTCTTTCTTATTAGGCTGAAATTTTTTGAGGTCAAGAGCATATTTTGATATATTTGTTTTCTTGGCGCTTGTCACAATGCCTGGAACAGACAGAGCCTTGCTAATTCGAAGATCATGTTGTTCCTCTTCAACACTAATAATAACTGTTCAAGTGTGTGTTTGGCATCAGAACGAATGCTGTATTTTGTGTTATTTCTCACTGTTCAGGAAGAATCTGAGAGATAAGTTGCAGATGCCCTTTGTACTTGTGTGTGGTGTAGTGTGCTGTACACACGTGTGGTGTGTGCTTCTGGGTGCCGGTGCATGTGGAGGCCAGGGGAGGGTTTTGGGTATCTTCCCCAAAACTCCGTGCCTTGCTGCCTTGAAACTCGGTCCCACTAAACTGGAGTCTAGCTATCTTAGTGAGGCTGACTGGCCAGAGTGCTCCTAAACTCTATTATGACATCCCCTTTTACAGGTGTGTGAAGCCGTGCCCAGAATTTTACATGGGTGCTGGGGATTCGAACTCAGGTCCCCACACTTGCAAAGCAAGTGCCTCTATCCACTAAGCCATCCGCCACTTCTATACACTCTGAAGATAGAGAAACCTACATGGAGAGACTAAGGTTAAGTCATTCGTACATGGTACACAGAGCATTTAAGTTGAGACCCCAACACTGTATGACACCCAAGAATTCAGTATCCGGGATCTCCCAAGATAAATGCCCCAGGTAGCATCCTCAGTGCTTCGGTGAGCTTCCTTCTGCTGGGTTATAGGAGGAATTGGGGCTTCCACATCAGAATTGTATTTTTCAGAATTTTCCCAGTGTTCTGGGGCTCCCAGAGTCTAAACCAAGAATTATTTGAGCTCAGTGTTCCTCGTGAACAATGCTTGTGCCTGATGCATGCTGGGAGCCAGCTGGCTGCTGCCACAGCTCAAATGTCACCTGGTACTTTCTTGTGTTCTAGGTGAATAAATCCCAGGCACACTGAAGCCAGACCATGCCTGTCTGGGTCTGTATCTGATAAGAGGCTTGCAGCAGCAGCTGACTGTGTTCCACTTTCTGCATTGCTGGCTGTGGGAAGGGTGATAAGAATCATCAGATTTCAAAATGGGAAAGCCCATCCAATCTCTTGCTTTACAGGTCAAGGGACCTGCAGCCTTGGGCTAGCATACTGGATTGCAAAACATAGCAATCCATTGAATTTAATGGGGGGGGGCAGTATATTGTAAGTCCGTACAAGTACCGTTGAAAATTTACAGGAAGGAAAACTAGAGTAGGAAAGAATTGGGAAGTCTTCCCTCTTGTGGTAGACACAGAGGTGCACCACACAGACCCCATTCTGAGAAACCTTACAACAGCCGTGCATCCCCTAAAGATTTCAACAAACGAAGTTATTCAATCTCACATGTGGCTCGGTATTTAATTTTCAAGGCAAAGACTGGAGAAAGGCCTAGATTGGTTCAATTGGAGACACGGTTTGGGATGATAGTGAAGAAATGTAGCGCTAATCCAGCAGAAGTGAGAGGTGACTGGTTCTTGGTCTCCATGGGACTTACTTATCTGTAAGAGGGAGATAATAGGTAAATGAATAGAGGTGCTCAGGAGCCTGGGAACTCCATAAGGTTGTGGAATCCAGGGCCACCTCTGGCCATACCAGAATGTCCTCACTATTGACTTCACACTGGTACATCCTCTGTTATGACAAATGTCTTCATGTGAAGAAAAACAAAGTCCTCCCATAAATCAGAGGCTAGCTGAAGCTCATCCAAGCTAGCCTCAACCAATTTGCCCAAAGCTCTGAAATTCTTTTGTTATGAGCCTCATTAGTGCTGGAAATAGGATGCACAGATGTCAGTGGCTCACAGAATAGGGCAGTGAGGGGAGTGCAGAGCTCATTGACTCTGCAGTCAGGAAGCCCGTGGGCTCACACCAGAATCCACCCCGACAGTTGGCTCTGAGATAGATGACTACCCTTTCTGAATATGCCTTTCTACATTGCAGAAAGGTTATATAGGCTTCTGCAGGATAGACCCGTGAAGATCAAAGGCCAAAGAGGTGAGCTCTCAGAATTCTATTAAGCCCCTTGAGTAAGACAAGGTTGTCTTTGACGGCTCATGTCTACAGAGTACTTGAAAAATCTACAAAGCATGTGACTAGGAACACACATTCACTGCAATTACTTCAGGCTCACCCAACAGCCCGACAAGGAGACAGAGCAAAGCTTATTATCCCCTGGCCCGCTATCTGCTACTCTCAGATGGTACTTAGAACATTAAATCTCAGCTTTGTGCCTCAGTTATTTATGTACGTGTCTAACCTTCCTACACTGAACAGAGATCCCAGAGCAGGCACTGCACAGGGTCTGGTCATCTTTGCAACCACAACCCCTTTCCATTTGCTGCTTTGTAATGGCTAGACCTCAGTAACCAGCATAAGTAATAAATAGAGGGGACTTGAAGGAAGAGAAGGTGATAGAAAGTATATAAATGGGCCTTTGTCCTGATTAATTTTCAGGATAAAATTTAAACTATTCTCTAGGATATCCACTGGCTATTAAGGATATTTAAATTAAATAAAATTATATAAAACCAAAAGTTTCTCCTTTTCACTAGGCACAATCATTTGAACTCACAGATCGCTAGTGCACACTGGATTGCAAAGCCCAGACAGGACCCATTTCCCTCACTGCAGAATGCTCTGCGGGTAGGGGTTCTAATAAAACAGAGCCGGGTTCCCACCCTGCCTCAGAGACCCATGTAACTCCTGTCTACACTCGGTATCCACACATATAATATTAGGATATTCACAGAGAATCATACCCATAGCTCATTTGCATGGCCTCTACATAGATACCTCCACATGTTTTAGCAAAGCCCTAGAGGCTGATTTTTAGACCATAAGAAGTAGGGAGCCGGGATATGAGGAACCCAAGTAGATAGGACCGACTGCCTGATGTGCAAACTCTAACTCCACTCATCCCTCCATGTAGAAAAGCCATCTCCACCGTCATCACCATCTCCTAACTAGGAGGGGATTATTACTCACTTCTCATTATACTTCTGTAGGAATAATAGAGAGAGAACCTGACTCATTTTGACCATTCACATGTGGTCAAAAATGTAAAAAAAAAAAAAATTGAAAGTATTGTAGAATATTTTATCATTAATATTTTCATTACTTTTATCTAGATATTTAAGTATACTGGGAACAGGGAAACAAATTTCGAGGGCCCAAATGTTGCGCTCTACATAAAAAGAGACAGAAAAAAATATCTTCATGCTACAAATCAAATAGTGTTTCTATTGTGGTTAAAACAACAACAACAACAACAAAAAGTTCACCCTGGGAATAAGCTCGCACCTCCTCCCTATTGTGTGAAGCCCTTGAGCTCCAACTGCCCTGATCTATTTCTCTCAGCAGCTGTGCCCAGGCTAACGGTAGGTCATTCTAAATGTGCTAAGTTCAGTCCTTCTCAAGATCTGCCCCTCGGCGTTCATCTACCAAGCTAAACCAACGCCTCCAGACCCTCTTCTTTTTTTCTTCAAGTTCACTACAACAGCTTCCTCCCGCTGCCTCCTCGTCCTGTCTCCTTGCTCCCTGCTTATCTTTGTAGCACTCACGGAACACTTCTTCAGACGGTGCCTGGTATGGCTCTGTCTTCTTGTTCAGGGAACTAATTCCCTGTTTGTTTGCTAAAGTATTAGTCAATAACTACACTACATGCTCCAAAGGGGCAGTGGCATTCTTACTCTGTGTCTAAAGCAATGACCAGGACATCATAAATTTCTAATAAATTTCAATATAAAACAAGATCCCTAAGGGCAATTAACTGACCTCCTCTTTTCTAATACTCATATACATAGACTTGAGTTAAATGCCCTTCAAATGTTTCAGCCATTCAGCATTCCCCAATTGTGAAGCATTTGGAGTACACCCAGTCTCTCACACAATGGCTGCCAGTGGAGGAGACATATACCTTTCTCTTAAGACCTCTTCTTGTCCTTCAGTGTGAACACAGGCACAAAACAGACGACCTCTCTCCACCAGCAGAGCTAAGGGATGTGCAATTGTAGGAACCTAGACAAGGAAATGGTATCTTCAGCTCCAGTGAGTGAAAATAATCTTCTTGTTGGAGGATAGCACATGAATGTCATCTGAAACAAGAGTTGGTGCTCACTTAGTCTCTAAGATTCTCTTGACCCCTCCATGGACTCCCTGGAGCCTGGATGCAAGGACTCCAAACCTGTCTTGACCAGTAGCAATAATATGATATGCCATACATACATAAAATATACTATATTGATGCTTAGCTTTAAGTATCATTTTCACACATCTAAGAAGGAAAATGCCTAGAATAGATTGGCTACTGTGGGTGTGTCTGTGAGAGATAGCATTTATTATAATTGATATAGAAGGACCCAGCCCACTGTGGGCGGCACCATTCCCTGTCAAGCAGTGTTTGTCTATGGATTCTGCTTAATTAGTTCTTGCTTTAGTTTCTGTCCTACTTTCTCCAATGATGGACTATAACCTGTAAGATGAAACTAACTCTCTCTTTCCTAAGTTGCTTTTAGCTGGGGGTATTTTTATTAAAGCAGAATAAATTTAATTAAGACACATTCCTTAGACAGTTGATTTGATAATTTAAGTGAGCTATTTACTAAAAACCATTCAATAATATTAAACATGAAAGCCATTTTCTTAGGAGAAGTGAAACTGCTTGAAAAGATGGCAAGGGGTGATAGTGCACTGAATTTATGTGCTTTAATTGGTACTTCAGCTAAATAACGAACCATTTACCATGTTTTCAAAGACCCACACAGGAATAAAATTAAGTCTGTCCTATACAATTAATTAATTAGTTAATTGATTAATCGATTGATTGTAGGTGGGGGAACTCCTTAGCCTTCTACAAAGATCTTTTACAAACATCACTGGATGCTAAAGAGCTACATGCAAATCATCCTGGTTTGCACTTCTCTTCCTGGCACATGCAACTCCCTGCATCTCTAACAGACTCTAGGAGTGGATAGATTGCATGCTTGAGGAGCGGGCACCTGGGGTATGATCTGAGCAGTGATGAGGCAGGTCCATCCAAGAGGTGGAGAAGCTTCATTGGGTCCAAGAATCTTGACACCACAGGAACCATGGGAGCTGCTGACGTAGAAGACAGGTGTCCTTTGTAAAAAAGTGCTCCCAGGAAACCTGCACAGGCTTAGAGAGGAGCAAGCATTTCATTGTTAGTTAACACATGACCCACCCTGGGACTGAGGATGGGCCTACTAAGAGACACTGTAAGGCAGGAGGGGATGGAGTGGGGGCTCAGCACAGGGCTTTACTCTGTGGACCTCAGAGTAGAGCTGAGTTTGAGGATGCTCAAGACCATTTGTGATCTGACTATTTTCAGATTGCCATTTCCGAGTTATGACCAAAGCATTCCTCACTCATTAGCCCATCTATGCCACTAACGATCTGCCCAACACTCTCGAGCTTCGGACTTCTTCATATGCCTACTTGGCCCTTTCTCTCTTCTCCTCACAGGACTTCCTCCTTTGTCTGTAGACCCTTCCGTCATCCAGGTTCCTCCAAAGACTCACAAGAGGAGCAGTTGGATGCTCCTACTTCCACCCATCGGCCAACTTGAACTTCCTTCTCAAGCACACGAACAAAAATGCCTGGTTGTGACACAGTGTACCATTTCCAGTGCAGGGCTATGAGCTCCCGAGAAGCAGTCTGGGCCTCAGTGCTGGCTGTGCTGAAGTACAGGCAACAAGTATTCAGAGCTCTGAAGCTACCCATGCTACTCTTGGATGGCTCATGTTGAAAGTTCATTCCTGGTTTTACCCCAAATCAGGAGCTTCTAACAGAATCCTGTAGAACAATGTTCCTCTCCAGAGAAACATGCTAAGCCTTCAGACATTCCCAGCCAGGGGCCATGCCCTCACCAGGCTCCTTACCACTCTGCACCTTCTCGTCCTCCCAGTTAGATTCTGTGAAGCATCGCTTTTGTTTTATGGATTTTGTTGTTGTTGCTAATTTATTTGTATTTTGAGAATTTTATACACAAATACTGAATTTACACCATTTCTATCCCTCCTCCCCCACCAACTATGCTCATGTCCCATCTCCCTCTCAAATTATTGGTGTCTTCTTAATTACACACACACACACGCACATGCACACACATACACACACACGCACACACGCATATGCACACATATTATAAAATAATTAGAGAAAATATAGGATGGACCATGACTAGTGCAAGTTCTGGTAGATAGTATGTCCTCAAATAAATGTTTTTTCACGTGGCTAAATCAGTGAATGAGAACATGGGAGCTTTGTGCCTCATAGATTGAGTAACGCTGAATGATCTCTTTCATCCTGGGTAGGAGTCTAGACATGGTAAGTCTACGTTAGTGTAAGCTTAGAACTTCATAATAGTGCTGAACAGATAAGACATGTGTCACCCTGTTCTAATAACTCCCGAGAAAGCCACTGAACTGAAAATGAAAACAACAAATGTCATAAATAAGAGTGAACTTGCAGGTCCTTTAACCAAGTTCATCAGAGTCGAGGAATTGCTGGGAACCCACAGGAATAAGGAAGTGGGTGCTTTGAGTAAGGAATGCCGAGTCATAACCTGGAAATGGTGATCTGAAAAGGGTCAGATCACAGCCAGCCTTGAGCCTGGAGGTGCCCATGGCAAGGAGTTGAGGGGAGGACAGGGGATGAGAAATAAAGAGGACAAAAGCAAAAGATGGGAAAAAGGGGTCTTACAGAAGCTGACGGCTAATGCTAAGCAAGTTTGTTAAAGAGCACAGCATCTCATACACCATTTGAGGGAGAAAATGGGCAATGATCAGCAGAAAATCGAATCAACAATTAAAAAAAAAATCCACAGGATACCTCAGACACAAGGCCTTAGGACTGATAGCCACAGCCCTTCGAAGGAAAAAGCTAGGTTTGCAGGAATGGGAAATTCATCTTCTTCAAGGCCCAGACCCCAGGCCCAATCCCCACCTTGTCTAGTCTGTCCTGAGTGAGGACACAGAACTGGTCTTGTCCTTCTGTCAGGGCCTTTGGGAAGCCTCACATTAGTTGGCTCCCAGCAAGCAATGAAGGACTTCATGTGGAAGAGGTGCTGCAGCAGAGAGTAGTTGTGTGTGTGAGTGCGTGTGCATGCGTGTGTGTATGTGATGTGCACATGTGTGTACAGTACACACAGAGGCCAGCGGAGAGTGTCTGGTGTCCTCCTATATCACTCTATGCCTGTTTCTTTGAGATGAGGTCTCTTCTGAGGCTGGAGCTCACAGATTTTTGCGGGAGTTTTTCCTCAGCTAGGCTGGCAGGCAGCAAACCGCAGGGTTCTTCCTGTCTGGGTCCTCCTCAGTGCTGGGATTACAGGCATTTGTGGGAATGTGTATATCTTTCACTTAGGTTCTGATGTCCAGTCTGGTCCTCCAGTTTGCTCAGCAAGGGTTCCTAGTGCCGAGCCGTCTCTCCATCCTACACATAGGCGATTTTTAAATCGTTCCTTATACTTTATCCTATTTTATTTGTGTAGTTTTCTTGTGTAGAATACATTATAGATTCTCCAAGCAAGAACACTGAGCACAGGGGACAGCAAGATGGCTCAGAGATTAAAGGTGCTTACCATGTAAGGCTAATAATTTGAGTTTGAATTCGATTCCTGGCACTTGCATGAATGTGGAAGGAGAGAATTTACCCCTCTGAGTTCTGCATGTGCATCTACACAAACACATTATGTACACATATAGATATTATCATCCATTTTTAAAAAAACGAATACTTAGCACTGAATGCAACATTGTCAAAATTAAATCATAAAACCACCCACTTCCATTTTCTGATTGGGTTCTAATCAAACATATGAAAAATTGTTAGCATAAACAGATCACATACATACAAACACACACATATACTAAATCAGAAATGCATAAATTTTATTATATGTTTATATACAAATTATATATAATTTATATGTAATGGTATACCATATATATCCTTGTTGGTACATACACTCAGTCAAAAATTCATAGGTTCCATAGGTGACAATAAATATATTACATACTTTCCATGGGTTCACAAAAAAAATTTAATCAACATATGAAGTATCAATACAGCTAGCCTATATGTGCTTCCTAAGGAGTTGAACTGCAAGAATCATATGGCTACAGTGCCAAGGGACTGAAATTTGCTGTTTGCACTGTCTCCTCTATTCAAGATTATGTTAGAAGGTTCTCAATGATGCAAAAATTTAAGAGAAAAAAGGCATAAGAATGACAACGAGATAAGTAGACTTCTAAACAATACAATAAGTACATAGGCAATTTAATCAAACATATGAAAAATTGTTAGCATAAACAGATCACAATATCAATATACAATAAAATAATTTTATAAATATTATTTAAGAAAAATCAAATATATATGAATTACTTGAATAAAAGAATTACAAGACTCATTTGTCATCAGAAAACCTTTAGTACTGTGATAATAAATTCTGGCGTGACTTGAAATACAGGCAACATCCACACGTCAGAGAACTTAACGCTGTAGTTTTGCCAGTTCCTCGCCAGTCTGTCTCCACATCCAGGGCAGTGTCAACCACATGCCCAGTCATTTCTTTCTTCACTTGTCTTGGGAAACCCCTAGAACAAATATTACATGTGAGGACTTTATTATTACTATATTCTCAGAAACAAATGCACAAACAATAACAATCTGGAAATGGATAAACAAAGTGAAAGTGAATGAAACCCAGTAAAGGGCTAATTTCAACATGGCCCTTCAAGAAAGGCCATGGGTGAGCATGGCTTTTAGATAGACAACGTGGAACCCAGAGGGGTGGTCCACCTAACTCCAGGAGGCAGAGGCAGGTGGATCTCTCTGAGTTCAAAGGCATCTCTACCTACACAGAGAGTTCCAGGCCAGCCAGGAAGACATGGTGAGACCCCTGTCCCAGAAATCAATTAATCAATCCATAAGTCAATCAAACAACAACAAAACCACCAAAGAGGGATTTTACACATCCACACCAGCTAGTCACTGTTGAGCTTGGCCCCGGGAGGACCAGAGCTCTGCGGCATTTCCAATTTCCCAGACATCCCAGCTTTCTGGGGGTCCCTCAGGGAAGACTACAGGAGTGGGAGGAGGGAAGCAAACCCGTGAAAAGGCAGGCAGGGGTGGGAGGCAGACAAACCTGGTAGAGGGTAGGGGCTCTCGCTGTATGGACTCTGTAAGATGATTCTACATTTTCTATGGAGATGCAGTACCCTGACCCAGCAACTGTAAACTGAAGAGAGAATAGAGTACAAGAAACTAAGACGTTATACTCTTTGTAATCCACATTAGGTAAAGTGTTGGGGTAGACAACCAAGCAATGAAATAAAATCAAATTCCAAGGATAGGGTTGGGGATTTAGCTCAGTGGTAGAGCGCTTGCCTAGCAAGCGCAAGGTCCTGGGTTGGGTCCCCAGCTCCGAAAAACAAAATTCCAAGGATAGATGCACACATAAAAGGTCTCATGATTAAACCTAGTTCTCACAGCACAGTAGAGAAAGGATTAGTGCTGAGGTAATTGACTATTAATATAGGAGCAATGAGCCTTAAGTTCCGAAATACACAAAATCCAAGTTCTGTTGAATCCCTTGGGTTCGAATGTAGCAGGTAAAAATAAACAAATAAAATAACAAAACTTACTGAACTTCATGTACACTTTGGGAGAGCAAATATCTCTAAACAAAACACACATTTAGCGTCAGTAACATTAACTTTTTATGCTCATCAGAAAGGTGCCTCAGAGAACTGGCTCAGCAGTTATGTGCATTAGCTGTTCTTTCAAAGGACCCAGGTTCAATTCCCAGCAGCCAGACAGTGGCCCACAACTGTCTGTAACTCCAGATCCAGGGTATCTGACACCTTCCAAGGCGGTAGACACACATGTGCTACACAGACATATATGTAGGCAAAACATCCATACACATAAATTAAAAAAAATTTTTTTGCAGTTCAGGTCCTTTATTCCCTTTTGTACATTAGGCCATGAATTCCTATGGAATGGGCTCCAGCAGCTCAGGCTCCTTCCCGTTAGTCCTCACAGTGGGCTTCTCTGGGTGGCGCAGGCTGGAGCTTCAGCTGAACCCAGGTGCCCTTCTCTTTGGCTTCCTTTTTCTTCTGATCGTTCTCCTTCCCCCGCTTCAGGAAGCTGTCTCTGCTCTTTGAGTGCTTGATGTGCTCAATCCGCACACTGATCCTCTTGGCCAGAATCTTGCCCTTAACTGCTTGTTCACAATGATGCCCACGGCATGCTGGGTGACGTTGTAGACTCTTCCGGTTTTGCCGTGGTAACACTTATGGGGCATTCCTTTTTGAACAGGGCCCATTCCCTTGATGTCTACAATATCACCCTTCTTGTAGATTCATACAAATAAATTAAAATTTAAAGTTGAAAATGCCTTTAAGTGGTGGTCCAGGAAGATGGCTCAGTCGGGAAAGCACTTGGTACAAACGTGGGGACCTGAGTTGAGCTGCTTGACGCGCATATAGAAGACAAGAGTGTACCTGTAATCCCAGGGCTGGACAGAGGGACACATGGGTGGATTCCCCAAAGCATTGGCTAGCCAAGGTGGCTAAATGGGGGGCTCCAGTTTTAGTGTGAGAGACAGACACAACCACCATGAATCTCTGGCCCCCGCATGCACACTCATGCACATGTGTCTGTGCAAGCTATATGATCCAACAAGTAAGAATTCACACACGCACGCACACACACACACACACACACACACACACACACACACACTATAGTAAAAGAGTAATGAAAATAATTTAAATTGTACATATTAAAAAAATTCCTATTTTTATTAAAACATCTGAACTCACAGAAGTCAATAACGTCAGGGCACCTAACAGTTTTTAATAGTCAAAATACTTAAGGAAGTATTTCATAATATGCCAAGATAGTGAATAATCATATGTTCAATGACAGGAAATACACATCAAAACCACAATGAGATGTCATTACATAGCCACAAAAATTAATAAATAAAAACCAAAAGTTTAAAACGATAAAAACAAAAAGTCTCACAACAGCAGACAGGCCAGTGTGTGTGGAGAGGCCAGGCCTATGTACCGCTGATACCAACGGGAATGGTTCTCACACCTCTGCAAAACTCAGAGCTTCTGTCAAAGCTAATAGATGCAGAGACCGTGACCAAAACAGCTCGGCATCTAGATAATATGAAGTGAAAGACACGTTATCCAAGGATGCTCAGAGCAACTTTATCAGGCGATGCCCCAAGCCCCACACACACAGAATGGACGCTGTCATTGAGGAACAATATGCTATTATTCTGCCTCATGCGAGCATTCCCAATCTGTGACATAGTAAGACAAAGAGGCTCAATGCCAGTGAGCCTCAGCTGAGCTATCCCATGTAATGAATTATACAGGCAGCCCGTGTGAGTCAGGGGTGAGAGGATCCAGCACAGTGCGAGCCTTTATCAAGTGTGCTGCCTCGGAGGGATGTGAAAGCACCTATGAATGTTCTGTGAGAGTTATCTTGACCTATACGTGGTGACATGGGTGTCTACACTTGTAAAAATCATCACATCGTAGGTTTAAGGCAGACGGTAATTAAAAAGATGTTGGGGCTGGAGATGCTCAGTGGTTAAGACTGCACCCTTCTCTCCTGAAGACTGGAGCACGATGCCCATGTCACGTGGCTCACTACCACCTGTACCTCCAGCTCCAGGGGATCCAATGGCCTTCACAGATGCCTGCATTAATGTGTACACACACACACACACACACACACACACACACACACGCGCGCGCGCACACGCACACGCACACACACCTTAAAAATAAGCCTTGAAAAGGAAAAAGAGGTTAATTAAAACCCAAATTTCACACACATTCATTTATTTATTGGCATTCTAGACTATAGAAATCTACCAGGGAGATATTTCAGCATTACACATGTTAATTCCAAAAGAATGGTGGACAATATGGATTTATATCCTACATATTTTTTATACACTCGTCCTGATCACTATGTGATCACGATGGTGCATGATCAATTGTGAGCTGCCATGTGGGTGCTGGGAACCCTGGTCCTCTAGAAGAGCAGCCAGTAATGTTAAGCCATCTCTCTACCACCTTTTAAATTTTTAATTATGTGCATGGATGGCATAGGGTGGGGGTGGGCACATTAGGGCACATAAATGCAGGGGCCTACAGAGTCTAGAAGAGGGTGTCACATTCCCTGTAGCTGGAGCCCTAGGTGGCTGTGAGCCAACTAACACAGTGGTAGGACCTGAACTCATGTCCTCCACAGGAGCACTATGTGCTCTTAGCTGCTGAGCCATCTCTCTAGGTTAGACAACTCCTGGTTTCAGGAGTAGGGTTTTAAGGGCATCCATGCTAACCACAAACCACAATTACACAGTCCAACATTCTTCCATCAGTGTCTTGGCAAGGAATAGAAGATTCTGTGTGTTGACTGAGGGAAACTGAATGAAGAGGTTATTTAGATAGACTCTATTCTAAAGGGTGAGGGGGGTGGAAGGGCATCAGGAATCTCAGAGGAGGGAGACAGAAGGAAAACCCAGAAAAACAGAGTAAAAAGTGCACTGCTGCTCCGTCAGTGTGGCTCCCAGGTCAGGAATGGGAAGCAAAAGATTCATGCAAAAGGTAAGCCAGGAGTCCCTGGGAAAAGACTAACCGGGGCCTGGCAGAGAGGAAGTCCATTGGTATGCCCCATGTCTCAGGGGTCTGTGGCTGACAGAAGGGAACTTAGTGGTTAGGACAGAGCTACCCAGACAACAAGGAACAATTGTAAATCAGGGAACCCAGAGTCACACGACCACAGCCAGCTGGTGGGAGCTGGCTGCGTGACACAGCTGTGGGTCAGAGCGTCACAAACATGCTTAGGAGCTCGGGCTAGAAGGAAGTTCTGATGGAGGGCTTCTTCGTTAGTGGCCTTGGAAAGAGAGACTAGGAGCCTGAGGTCTGTGGGAAAGCCGTGAGGTTTTCCGCCCCTGGCTGAGAACTCCAAAGCTCGGACCCACAGGTCATTCTCCAGTTCTCCAATCCGTCTCCTGGTGAAGGCTGTTCAGTACTGAGGAGTCCTCCCAGTAAGGGGTCTCAATGCTCCACCCTCCCCTCTCACACTCCAACACACTAGGAAGACGCCTTCTCATTTAGACATTAGATGCCAGCTCCAGGGTTACAAACTGGATGTCTCAGGAGTGAGAACCTGCCTGGCTCAGAGACTACAAAGCTATGTGCAGTCGGAAGGAAACTGAACGATGCTCAAAGAAGGGACACCCCCATAGAGACTTCAACTCTGCTAAGTAGCTGACCCTCCACCACTCGAGGCTCAGCTCCGCTTGAGTAGAAGGAAACAAAACTATCTACCTTCCGCTGACCACCCTCCCACTTGGCAGCTTCAATACAGAGGACTCCGAAGGAACCAGCTCTAATCACTTGTTCTTACGTTTGGAGGATTCGATTGGTGGGATTTAGTCGTTGCGGGGAGGGGTTGTTCTTACATTTTCCTCTTATCTACCTTTTGTCCCACCCTTCCTCAGAGGAGGAAAGCAAAATCAAACACCAAGGTGGCACCTGACTGAGATGGATGGGACAAAGCGGTGAAATGCCTTCTCTATAGAAAGAGGAAGCGTACGAGATCGCTTTCCCTTCTCAAAGGTTTACCCTCGGTAAACTTCTGTGTTGCACCAGAAAAGTAAGCACTGGGGTTTGTTTCCAACAACCAAAGCATCCGTGACTAGAGAGAATTTTGGGGGACAGGAGGAATAAACTAACAATGGAGGTTTAGAATGAATGCTAGGAACTGAATCTCTGGCATTGTAAAGCCCCAAATTCCTGCAACATCCGCTGTGGGTAGGACCCTGATACCCCTATCCTGGGCAGCCGAGTACTTGGGGCTTACAGGACGCCGATGCCCATATCCCAGGAGCTCAGGACGTTGGGCTCACTTCTCACTTGACATTTTTTAGTGGAAAGACTTATCTGAGCATTTGATAAGAATTTGGGATGTCACACTTTCTAGTCAAAGTAGTCTAACTACACATAATACAGAGATGGAATGGAAGAGTCCCCATCTGTCCCTGAATTGTACCCCGGTAATTATAATTAAGGCCGCTTTGAGAATGAAATGCTATGCTAACGTTCTCCATATGACTCCAGACTGTGCCCTTAATTTTCTACTCAGAGAAAAAGATCACACAGCTACGTATCAAAAAAAAAAAAAAAAAAAAAAAAAAAAAAAAAAAAAAAAAAAAAAGTCTACTCAGTAGCCAAAGGTTCAGATTGGCGTCAATTCCAAGGTTGATTAGAATGTCAGAGTTAATGATTTTTGTACCCGAAAACTTCAAATTTGTAATTACCCTAAGTACTATGTAAACAGTGTTGAAAAGAACCTAGCTGTCTTCAACTTCAGCTTTCCCCCCAAATTTCCTTAAATTGCTCTCCATGATACCCCTTTTCTGCCACGACTTCAAGTGCATGTGATAGCTAAATGCAGGGCGCCTGCACCCTCCTGACTGAGTCGCTAAACTGGTATTGTACAGTTACCAGGCCCGCAGGACTGCTTAATCAAAGAGTGCAACAGTCCAGCCCCTGGTACGGCTGCTGTCCATTTAATTAAAACCGGAAAGCATGCATAAATACACCAGGAAGTTAGGCTACAACACACGCACTGTGGGAAAGACGTGAAAGACACAAAGTGCTTAAAAGCCAAAAGGGCAATGAGCTGGCGGCAGCAAAAACAAACAGAAAGAGAAAAAAATGGAAAGGGTTGGTGGGGGTGAAACTGGGAGAGACAAACAGGAGGGAGGGAGAGAGGGAGGAGGAGAGAGGGAGAGGGAGGGAGGGAGGGAGGGAGGGAGGGAGGAGGGGAAGAGAAAGGGAGGAAAAGAAGGAAGATGTGTGAAAGAAGGGGAGAAGAAAGGAGAAATGAGAAGGGGAGAGAAGGAAGAGAGGGAGGAGAGAGGAGCAAAGGAGGAAGAAGATGGGAGAAGAGGAGGAAAGAGGGAAAGAGAAGGGAGAGAAACAGGGAGAGGAGGAAGTTAGGGAGGGGTAATAGAAAAGAAAGAAAGCAGGTGCCAGCATGCATGCTAACAGCGACTTCTAAACAGAGTGGTCTTCGCTCCTATCTAGGGTCCAATGTCATGGGTGTCTGAAGGCTCCACCATCCAGGGGTTATTTATGGGCCTGGGGCTGTAAATCTTTCCCAGATGACCTTGACATGTAGCTTCCATCCTTTGGGACAGGTCACCTGATACAGCCGAGCCTCCAGTCCAGGCTGCTCCCTGCCCGCCTTGCAGTCTCTCTCTCCACGCAGTTCACGCTTCTCATGTTAACTTGGAATTCCATCCTGGCAGAGCTAAGGGATTGCTGGGGGCCATGCAGGCCCACGCTGCCACTCTGAGAAACCGGACCCAGGAAGAAGAGCAGGACTGGAAAACGAGGCTTCCTTCCTGCACTCTGGAAGCTCAGAAAGGTGACATTTCATCTCAGCTGCAACCCAACCTGGAGAGACCAGCAAGTGACCATTTGACTTCCTCCAGTCCCTGAGCCACCATCCTTCACATTCTGTGATTCTTTTGAAAAATTATATATGTTACAGTACAATATAAATTATGTGTTATATAAAATATAATATATGATATATCATACATGTCATATATAATCAGATATCAGATATATCATGTCATATATCATATATATACATAGTGTAATATTACATATAATATATTCTGTAGCATGTATAATATAATATATAATGATGTGTTATAAATCTATAGATAGATGATGCATACATACATACATACATACTTACTTCTGGGAGAAATAATTCTGGGACTGATGTTGATTGAGCACTTTCTATGTACTGGCTGCTTTGTATCAACGATGTCATTTAATCTCAACAACAGCTCCAAAACACAGGTCCCATCATCCCTACTCTCCTCCACTCAGCCGTACCTTCTTCATCTTCAAGATGACCTTCTCACATGGGATAAGTTCCAGAAAAAAATATCTATATCACTGTGTAGTTTGCCTTTTAAGAATGGCACTAGCAGAAGACTTAGACTCCAGACTCTAACTACATTTGAGAAAGAAGCTCAAAAGGCTGTCTGCAGGTTGGGAGGGTTCGTTCAGGAGCAGGTGGGTAGGAGCAGGGGGCTAGAGGAGAGGTGTGCTCATCTGCCTTGCTCACAGCCTGCCTGGAGTTAGCCGTTGTGTTAGGCTAACCAGTGCGCCTGTAGCAGACCAGCCTTATTGCTAAGCCATTGAGATTAGAGATTTACTTCTTGGTCACTCCATAATCCAATCAAATGGTCAACAAGAAGTCTTTCCCTGAGGTGATTCAAGACCCAGATGCCTGGCATCTGCGCCATGTGTCCCCGCAATGGCAGCTATCAGAAGAAAGGAAGGAAGGGGTACTGTATGACAGAACAAACACAAAACTTCCGCCCCTCCTCCATGGTTCACTGGGCACAAGGGAGCTAGAATGAGGTTTAAGGAAACTGTATTTTCAGTAAAGACTCCATACATAGAATGCAATTATAAAAAGGCAAAGGGTTAAGTTGATCACGATGAAACTGCCTGCTGAGACAGGATGATCACAACTTCATGGCCAGTCTGGACTAAAGAGTGAGACCTTTACTCCAAAGGGAGCAGTTTATTAAAAAGAAAAGAGCAAAAACTCCCCGGTAGTGTCTAAAGATAGTTCGTCAATGGCTGAATGAGAATTGCCCGCTGGGAATGAGCTTCTCCCAGCAGGCCGCGAAATCTTTCACTGGAAAACACGCTAACCAATACTGTAGAAGCAGAAAGTTTAAAACGCACTTCTATCTCACAGAGTCCTCCCCTGCAAGGTCCTGCACCTTCTGCACTCCGCCCTAGAGAATCTGCAAGAAGTTTTTCATCGCTGAACCCGGTTGTAGAGATGGGGTCACGCGCATCACACCTTTCATTTCCATCAAAAATCCCACATAAATGCAGCTGAGGAAAGGAGAGCTCAGACGTTTCTAAGTTCTTAAAATTACTAAGTCGTCCTGTCTGGTCTAGAGAATCCCAGGAAACCAGTCCAGGTGGAGGAAACGGGCTGTGCTGACTTCTCACTCCGAATTCTGGATTTCAACAGCACTGAAGCGCCTGGGTTTCTGCCCATGAGATAATTGGGAAAACTTTTCCCCATGGTTCTCATACAAGATAATGGCTTACAGGTTCGAAAATTCACGTGTAACCTTCAGGTGCAAACTGTGGGTTTCTTTTAGCAAAGGGTTGATGTAATAAAATTGATAGTGTATTAAAATAAATGGCAGAAAGAAAAAAAAAAAACATTGGAAGATAAAACATTAACGAAAATCACCAGACAAGATATCTGGTTTGGGGGCTGGCTTTGGGTCCTTTTCTGATGAAACTACAGAAGGCTGAGAGCTTCCCAACTGGAGGCAGCACCGCCCCCTACAGGGCACTTGTAGAATGACAGAGACTTTTTTAGTAGAAACAAAGGATACTTCTGGTTCTTTCCTCTCCACATGGCCTAAGAACACTTGCAGAGTGGGGAACAAACACCACAGAAAGCATCTTACTGCGGGACCAAGTGTGCATCATGTAAACCGGCCTAACTTTCTGATCTGGTAACTAGGAAACTGACAGGTTATAGCAGGTTATGTATTCACATCTCTTTTTGGCTTAAGCTTGAGTAGTATGGATATTTTCTCTCTTTTCCTCTTTGTTTTTACACACACGCACACACACACACACACACACACACACAGAGAGAGAGAGAGAGAGAGAGAGAGAGAGAGAGAGAGAGAGAGAGAGAGAGAGAAACCAATTTGAAGCTTCTTGGCATCTTCTTACTTTAACAACCTGATTGATGTTAAATGAATATTGCCTTCCTATTGTTGTTAGACTTTGTAAGGGGTGGAGCTTAAGTATCTTGCCCAGATTCACACAACTAAAACTTCTGTCAGGAGCTAGAGACCTAAGAAGAGAAGTCAGGTTCATGAACTCAGAGAGCTTCATTGCACCAGGCAGATAGAGCAGGAGACTCAGCAGGGCAAGGCAGAGTCCCCGAGATGATCCATCTGCTGTCTGTGCACATGGACAGCACCAAGCCTAGGAGCTGCAGAACAGACCCTGAGCGAATGACATCAGAAGTGAAGTTAGTGATGGTCAATCAGAGAAGCAAACACATCAGGGATATACTGGTGGGGAGCCCCAAAGGAGAGAGCAGAGGTGATGGGAGCTGTAAAGGACTGGGATTGTAACTCACTAGTCTAAAATCTATGAAGAAAAGGTGCCTTGCACAAGTCCTAGTGTCAGACTGGGATGGGAAGCGGGTGGATGAGTGGTTAGGACACTGTGTAACTCAGCGTTAGCTCTCTCATCAACATAAAAGGGTCCATCTGTCTTTCCCAGATATTACTCCACAGATAGGGGTTGTGGGGAGAACTAACGCTTTCTTAAAGCTAACTCTTACCTTCCTTACCACTTCTTTAAGTCTTTGCCTCTCCCCCAGGAGGTAATCGGCATTATCTTATTTTACAAATGGAAGCCTAGAAAGAGAGGGAACATGGAATCTCCCTCCAGGGCTGAGGAAAGTTGCTGAGGCCAGGCATACGTCAGGGGTGTCCCCGCACGGAGGACTAGAGAGGCCATGGCGTGAAGCTGTTAAGTGGAGCCTGGACTACTTCAGAGATCCCAAGATGCCAGAGTCGCGGCATCTCTAACGGCGATGAAGAAGGAAGCTGCTAATGGAGTAGAACAGCACAAGAAGTGTGTTGCCGTCAACAAAGCAGAAGGGGTTGGAGATTTGTGGAACATTTTGGCAGCAGACATGGAGTTGTGAAGTTCGGAGTTGGCCCAGATGGGTTCTTGGTCTTGCTTTGGTCCAGTATTTCCTCGCTGTCCTCTTTTCCCTTGTTTTGGAATGGTAAAAATATATTCTGTGCCAGGACATGTTAGAAGTATGTGATCTGCTTTTATATCTTGATTTTATGGGGGATTACAGTTAAGAGACTGAACGCTGGACTTTTAAACGTTGTTGAGATTGTGATAGACTAGAGGGACTTTTGAAGTTGGATTGATGCGTTTTGCATTATGTTATGGCTACGAGCCTATGCAGGCCAGGGATGTCATGGTTTGAATAGGGATGGTCTCCATAGACTCGCATGTGTGAATGCTTGACCCATAGGAGTGTGGCCTTTTGGAGGAGGTGTGGCCTTGTTGGAGAAAGTGTGCACTGTGGGGACAGGCCTTGAAGTTTCTTATATGCTCAGGCTATGCCCAGTGTGGCACACAATCTCCTTCTGCAGCCTTTGGATCAAGATGAAGGACTCTCAGTTCCTTCTCTAACACCATGTCTGCCTGGACACTGCCATTCTTCCCTCCACAATGGACTGAACATCTGAAACTGTAAGCCAGCTCTAATTAAATGCTTTCCTTTAAGCCTCTGAAACTGTAAGCCAGCCTCAATTAAATCTTTCTCTTTATAAGAGTTGCCTTGGTCATGGTGTCTCTTCACATAAAATAAAATCCCTAACTCAGATATTCTCCAACACAGGGGAGAAGATGTGGCTGGTGGGGCTCTATTGTGCAGTTTCTTACTCAATACATATCTCTGGGCCAGAGCAGACAGGTCCAGAACAAAAGGAACTGAATTCTTTTTTTTTTTTTTTTTTTTTATTAACTTGAGTATTTCTTATATACATTTGAAAGTGTTATTCCTTTCCCGGTTTCGGCCAACATCCCCTCCCCTCCCCTTCCTTATGGGTGTTCCCTCCTACCCTCCCCCCATTGCCGCCCTCCCCCCCAACAGTCTAGTTCACTGGGGTTCAGTCTTTAGCAGGGACCCAGGGCTTCCCTTCCACTGGTGCTCTTACTAGGATATTCATTGCTACCTATGAGGTCAGAGTCCAGGGTCAGTCCATGTATAGTCTTTTAGGTAGTGGCTTGTCCCTGGAAGGTCTGGTTGCTTGGCATTGTTGTACATATGGGGTCTCGAGCCCCTTCAAGCTCTTCCAGTTCTTTCTCTGATTCCTTCAACGGGGGTCCTATTCTCAGTTCAGTGGTTTGCTGCTGGCATTCGCCTCTGTGTTTGCTGTATTCTGGCTGTGTCTCTCAGGAGCGATCTACATTCGGCTCCTGTCGGTCTGCACTTCTTTGCTTCATCCATCTTGTCTAATTGGGTGGCTGTATATGTATGGGCCACATGTGGGGCAGGCTCTGAATGGGTGTTCCTTCAGTCTCTGTTTTAATCTTTACCTCTCTCTTCTCTGCCAAGGGTATTCTTGTTCCCCTTTTAAAGAAGGAGTGAAGCATTCACATTTTGATCATCCATCTTGAGTTTCATTTGTTCTAGGCATCTAGGGTAATTCAAGCATTTGGGCTAATAGCCACTTATCAGTGAGTGCATACCATGTATGTCTTTCTGTGATTGGGTTACCTCACTCAGGATGATATTTTCCAGTTCCAACCATTTGCCTACGAATTTCATAAAGTCGTTGTTTTTGATAGCTGAGTAATATTCCATTGTGTAGATGAACCACATTTTCTGTATCCATTCCTCTGTTGAAGGGCATCTGGGTTCTTTCCAGCTTCTGGCTATTATAAATAAGGCTGCGATGAACATAGTGGAGCACGTGTCTTTTTTATATGTTGGGGCATCTTTTTGGTATATGCCCAAGAGAGGTATAGCTGGATCCTCAGGCAGTTCAATGTCCAATTTTCTGAGGAACCTCCAGACTGATTCCAGAATGGTTGTACCAGTCTGCAACCCCACCAACAATGGAGGAGTGTTCTTCTTTCTCCGCATCCTCGCCAGCATTTGCTGTCACCTGAGTTTTTGATCTTAACCATTCTCACTGGTGTGAGGTGAAATCTCAGGGTTGTTTTGATTTGCATTTCCCTGATGACTAAAGATGTTGATCATTTCTTTAGGTGTTTCTCAACCATCTCGCATTCCTCGGCGAATTCTTTGTTTAGCTCTGAACCCCATTTTTTAATAGGGTTTATTTGTTTCTCTGTCTAACTTCTTGAGTTCTTTGTATATTTTGGATATAAGGCCTCTATCTGTTGTAGGATTGGTAAAGACCTTTTTCCCAAT
>NC_046154.1:81695483-81703711 GCF_011064425.1 Rattus rattus
CAGTGAACTAGTCAGTTGGGGGAGGGCAATAGGGGGAGGGTGGGAAGGGAACACCCATAAGGAAGGGGGGGGGGGGATGTTTGCCCGGAAACCGGGAAAGGGAATAACACTCGAAATGTATATAAGAAATATTCAAGTTAATAAAAAAATATAGTTTATAATTTTATGGCTAAAATAACAGTTGTTTGTTTTGGCTTACAAACAATTATTATAGCTGAAGTTCTGGACTACATTTAATAAATTGTAGCTATCTCTGCTCCAGCTCTGTATTTCTCTAACCAGCAATCACATCCATCAAAAGACAATAATACAAGTGGGATGAACACAGTATCCTAAAGGACAGTTTGGGCAGGAAATCACAGAAAGACATTTCAAGATTTTTCACTTTCTATAGAAATGTTAGAAATCATATTTTATTCAGAAATAAATTCTGTAAATGTTGGCCTACTGATCCATTCAATATAAATAAACAGTTGAATAGAAGATGTAGCAGATCACTCTGATCCCACATGTCATATTCCAGCAGATTTGAGTTTATGGGAAAGACAAAAATTAGATTTCCATATTCAGTGAAACACTTGTGCAGACATAAATGCCCTGGAAAAGGAATCTTCCCCTCCTGGTGAAGTTGAAAGTTGAGAAACCTCAGCAGCCTTATAAAAACCTTATAAAAATATTTCTACATCCAGCAGCTTGGGCTCTGTAATTCTAGGTGTCTAGTGTGCCCTAAACCTCTGGAAGTCACATGACAGTTGTTGAGAGCTCTGAGTAATATGTTATTAGTCTCTGGTCATCATTTGGCCTTCAGTAACAGCAGCAAAAGTGTGCCCCAAGTCTCTGCTGCTCATCTACCCTTCAGTCCATGCAGTGGGTAGTGTGCCCTGAATCTTTGTCAGTCATTTGAACTTCAGTGAATGTAGGGTGTTTTCTCTTCACTCTTCTATACTCCCAGAAGGAAATTCTCATTTTTCCAAAACTCCATGTCTTTAGTTAGCTGGTGTACGCTTTGGCTAAAGGGAAAGCACACTGAGGACCAAGATTTTGGAAACCAAACATTGTCTCTAGATGGCAGTGGAGATCTGCTGAATTTGACTAAATCTCATTCCTGTCTTATTAACATAGAAGCCACTGCTCAAAAAAAAACCTGACCCAGAAGAATCAATGCAGAGGCCTAACACGTGTCCAACATTAATTGTTCATTAATAGAAATAAAATATTGAATTTCACCAACAGGTTGGAAGCTGTAATATTGCTAGGCTGTTCCACTTGATGATAAAAATGGATAACTGTACCATGGAGTGTAAATGTTCACTCAGATGTTGCTTTACACAAGAAAAATAAGATCATGGCTCTTCTCAAATTTCTAAAGCCACTTTATACATTGTCTATTTATCTATAATTTTTTGGTCAATCAAAAGCTAGATGAGAATTCTTGAAAATAGAAAAAAAATGCATTTTCTTTTTTTAATGGTTATTTTATTTATTTACATTTCAAATGCCATCCCCCTTCCTGGTTTCCCCTCTACAAACCACCAACCCACAACCCTCACCCTTTCTTCTGTGAGAGTGCTCACCCAGCCACTCCCTCCTCATCACCCTAGCATTCCCCTATTCTGGGGCATCTAACCTTCACAGGACCAAGGGTCTCCCCAGCTCTTGATGCCAGACAATGCCATCCTTTGCTACATATGCAGCTGGAGCCATGGGTTCCTCCATGTGTATTCTTTTGTTGTTGGTTTAATCTCGAGGAGCTTTCGGGGGGGGGGAGGGTCTGGTTGCTTGATATTTTTGTCCTTCCTATGGGGCTACAATTCCTTCAGGTCTTCCACCAGTTCTTCCACTGGGGTCTGTGTGCTCAGTCCTACAGGTTGGCTGCGAGCATTCACATCTGTATTGGTCAAGGTCTGGCAAAGTCTCTGAGGGAGCAGCTATAACAGGCTCCTGTTAGCAAGTGAAAATGCTAACCTACAGATTGGGAAAAGATTTTTATCAACCCCACATCTGATAGAGGGCTAAGGTCCGATATATATGAAGAACTTAAGAAGTTAGACTCTGGAGAACCAAATAACCCTATTAAAAGATGGAACGAAGGTAAACGAAGAATTCCCAACTGAGGGATCTCTAAAGGCCAAGAAGCAACTGAAGAAATGTTCACCATTCTTAGTCACCAGGGAAATTATTGCAGTTTCTTAAGAAATAAAGTTAGTAAAATGTAAACAGCCACTTACAGAAAATAGTAGAAACATCTTTTTAATTCACTGGCATTCTAACAGGTGTGTTAACCATGGAAAAGTGTACAAGACCTGCTTAATGCCTAGTTTGATCTGAGCCAGATAGAATTATGGAATGTAAAATGTTGTTCTGAAAGTGACCCTTGTTCTCAGTTTCATTAGGACTTCTTACTGTAAAGATAACAAGGCCAGTACACACACTACTCAGGGCACAGAGACTGTTTGACTAAATTGATTCTTGCTGACCTGGGACAGACTGGATTTATAGCTACAGATTGTTTCCAGTCATGTGAAACCATGCGAAAATGACAGTTTTGTATTTAGTACAAACTGAGATGCCTGAAAACTCACTTCATTTTCTTTGCTCACTAAGATACTTTTGTGATTTTCAAAATACAGTTGCTAGGCTATCCTAGAATGATTTTTAGTGTTGGGGGGCTTTACTGGATGTACTAAAATGAATGCTGACAGGACCCCATGTGTTATTGTGGGAAAGGTTTTAGAATGAGGACACTAATTAATGTGCATGAGGTGAATTCATTGTGAGATTCTAAACTAACTTTCTCCACTCCAATCTTTGTCCACAGAATTATAAAAAACACATCTAAACTACCTACTTTTATGACTGTATTATAAAACCCATGTTCTAGAAAGGGGATAAGTGTTTCTTAAGGAGCCACACAGCATAGTTACTAAACCAAAATAAGGCAGATGGAAAAAGAAAAAGATTTTTACTCCAATTTATGAAATCTCTAGAGCAGGTAACTCCACTGAACTAGAAAATGCATTTGTGATGTATAATGCTGGAGAAAGCCAGAATGACATGGGATGATGGCTGAGGAAATGGACCTTCCTTTGAGGTGAAAGAAAACAGTTCAAACGTAAATAACTCTGGAGCTGGTTCAATAGTGTGACAATATTGAATGCTGATGACCTGTTATCTTTAAAGCTATTAATTCTAATTTTATGTGAAACAGAAAGCTATAATAAAGTCTGGGAGTAGCATGGATGTATTATGACATCGCTTTCAAAATTTTTGTCCAGATTACTTTGCTAATGAAATTTCAGACTACTGATATAATTTGTTCCTTTATCACAAAGTGTCTGTAGAATTAACTGTTAGATTTGCCTTGAAACCAAGTCCATCAGCCTTCATCCACACAAAATCTGAGTATTGTTCAAGGACAATGTATTCATTGAAAGCCACACATGCTAAAACAAATGTTCTTTGCCCTTCAGAGTCATATGATTACTACTGTGAGAGACTTTGAGGAAGAGATTTGAGAGAGGGTATTCCCTTCAGTCTTATTTCCAGTTTAACATGGCCAGATATAAGGCATTATGTAAACTGATTTCTGATGCCGAACATCACCACCTTAGTTGTAGAGTATTGAAGTTCAAGAGCATAACTCAGCTTACTGGACCTCTAATCTGAGCCTCAGAGAATTGCTGCTTTGTGGCATGAACTGTATAACACTAAGGCATTGCCTCCCCTTTTTACAATGCCTCTACTCCTATTCTAAACATATGCTTGTTTTCAAAGGCTGACTTTATTTTCAGTACAATTTTAGAAACAGGTGAAGTGTCTAACATATTTCTATTTGTAGTTGTGAGTTGAGATACTCCAAACACATTTGCAGCCACACACATGAAATCATATAATAACCTGTTTCGTACTTTCCATGATTCTTTTTATATATTGGAAGAAATGTGCTAAATAAAAACAAAATAAAGTGTAACTAAAAACAAAACAAAAGAAAATGTTACAGGCCTAATATCCTCAAGCCTGTAACATTTCCTATACGTTGTTTTTAATATCAATTGCCAATTTGATGAGACTTACACTCATATAGGAAATGAAGCACTGGATGTACCTCAGAAAAACTGTCTTGATTGGAATAACTGAAGTCAGAGGATATGCTTGCTGATACTGATACCCTTCCTTCGAATGCAATCCTGGACTGTATAAAAAGAAAAGGGTGGGCAAAGAACAAGCCTTCATCATTCTGGATTTTCTGGTTCTGGATGAAGTATAACCATCCACCTCAAGCTCCTACCTTGATTTTTATTCCATAATGGGCTGTGCTCTTGTACTGTGTGTCAAAGTAAACATTTTTTGCACCTAGGTAATTTATCACAGTAACAGAAAATTAACTCATAGAAAATTGACATCCAGAAGTGGGACCATTGCTGAACAACCCTGTTCATGTAATGGTGAGGTTTTTGGAATTGGTTTTTAGAAGGGCATACAAGAGATTAGAACTTTGGGGTGGAAAAGCACAGAAATGACGTAAGCCTAGAATAATAAGTCATTCTGGTAGGAGCTTGAAATACATAAATGCTGAGAGAAAAACACTAGAGATTTTGCTTTGGGGGTTCAGAGAGAACATGGATTCTATCAAGAACCAAATGAAATAAGGGACTATTTGTCGTTTTGTATGTGTTAAATGAATTTCAGTAAAGTTGAATTTAAAGGGAATGAATTTCATTGAAGTTGCATTTAAATGGAATGAACTCACATGACATAAATTTCAGTACAGGGGAGTATTCAGGCTGGTGCTTGGTAAACTGCTAACATTTGGACAGTAATCACTATTAATGAAGAAAATGTCCAGTGCTCCATTGGGATAGTAAGAGATGTCTCTTCAGGGCAAAATCCCATCTCATTCACTGGAAAAAACCTTAAAACTGAAGGGATTCCCCATTCCTTGAAAGAAACTGCTTAGCAAAGTTTTTTTCAGGAGTCAGAACACAGAAGCTGATTGGGTTGTTGCCCAAAAAGGCCAAAACACATCTTGACCTAGCAGAAGAACTTGGCAGAATCATTCATATTGCACAATTTATAGACCTAGAAGATACAATATTATGAGGGCCACTGGGAACCTGTTTTACAATTTCAGATAGAAACTAAAGCCAGTAATGTGTGTCAGGCTCAGAGTCCTTACAAGAAGATTCTGAGAGGCCATTGTGCAATACTTTGCGGGTAAACCCTGAAGATAAAGCTTAATTGAAGACCCCAGGATATTGAATATACCAGGAATATGGGATGTCTACATGCATGAAATTGTATCACCCTAAGAGATAGTATTATATATCATATATCATATATCAATCATATATCATATATCACATGCCACGGAGCTGGATGTGTGGAACTAAGATGTTGGAGCCCACAAAATTTCATGATAAGCCCAACATTGAGCTGCAGAATTTGATGTCTGCCTTGTTGGAATTTGATCCTGGCTTTGGGTGATTATTCCTTGCTGTGTGCTTATACTATTATTTTTGAGTGGGACTGTTTATTCTGTGTCATTTCATGGAATTATATAAGTTGTTTTATTATTTTAATGGCAGGCATTTAAAACACTGCCTTGACTCTCTGTTGAGATTGAGGTCATTTTACTTTCATGCTGCTGGAATTACTAAAGGAAGCTATAGGACTTTTGAAATTTGAAATTTTGCATTGATATAAAAATGAGAACTTGGGGACTAAGGACAAAAGGTTTTAATTAAAAGCAATATATCTAGATATCATGTTGGCAAATAGTAGTTAATCTCAACTGATGAGACAAAGAATAACCTGGAGACGGCCTCTCAAAATGCCTCTGTGGATTTTCTTTACTAAGTTAACCAAGGAGGGAAGAATCCCTACAAGTGGTAGCATATTAACTTACTTGCATCCTGGATTACATAAATGGGAGAGAATAAGCTGAATTCAAAAATCCATGACTCTTTGTTTCTCGAATGGATGCAGTGTAACCATAGGAAGTTCCTGTCATTATGATTTTCTTGGTCTGAGAATTAGACCTTCAAATTTTGGTACTATGTTTCTGACCAAATGTTTATAACATCTTGCGAAGATTCTATGAAGCAGTGTCTACTATAAGCTTTATATTGGGTATATGAAGAATAAGTATTCATTCATGCATCTGAGTGATGCAATCATTCTGCAGCTTCATTTACCAAGTCATGGGAAAATCATTTGAAAATATTCAAGATACGTCTTTGTGTCTTCCACATGACTGATTATATATCATAAACAGATAAACCTTTAACCTTTGATTTTTGTCTACTCATATAGTTTTTTCATCCTAACCTTTGTTGTTACTCTTCAATTTCATAGTTTTCATTACCTTATATTTATGAATGTGCCTGAGAATTTAATACTTATATGAAATACCATATACCAGGAATCTAGAGGATAAATTAGGATCACAAACACCTTTCTGAACTTTATGTTTATAATGATGTAATAAAATTGGTATCCAACATTTAGCAGGATTGATTCTCAAGCTTTATAACTCTCAGGACTAAATTTTAATTGTAGAATGTGAGCAGCACAGTGGAAATGTGGAGACGAACTTTTCAGCAGCATAGGAATACTAACGGAAGGAAAGAAATAAGCTGCCTTCTTCAGACCTAACAAACACCTGTTAGAGTTGCTGTCATTTAATGTCCACGCTTGAGTTCTAAGAGGAATTGCTCTGTCACACATTCCATGATTGTCTTCTCTGTTTTCCTAATGATTCAAATAGGTCTTTTAGAGAATAGATCATTTTACATGTAGTTTGTGTTTGTGTTTCTAGTTTTTCAGCTTGACTGCAAACTCCTTTGAACCACCTAGTGTACACTAAGTACTTTATATGTTGAGTGAATAGAAGAATGTTTGTCTTGCAAGGCCATTTCCAGATAGATAAGAATTCAAAGGGTAGATCATATTGTCAAGTGCAATTCCTTAGCAAATATGACAACTTTTTAGTGTAGAGTCTTACTCAGTTTACTGCTCTCCTTAATGACTTATACTTTATTTAATAAACCAGGGATATTAGCTCAAGGATTTGTCCAATAAAAATACTATGCCTTATTTTTAAAAGAACCCTAATTTATCTTAAAATATATTTATTTATTCAAAATTAAATATGTATACTATTTATAAATATGTGTACATAAAGATCTAAACTAAGATATTCAGAGTTCTATAAATCTAATATACTCGTATACATCTTGAACTTGAACAGCAAAAGATTTTTAATGTTTAGCTGTTTGATATAGAATTGTTCGTATAGGAGAAAAAGCAATTGCTTGCATGTGTTCAAATTAGTATATTTTATTTTGCAAATGATAGTTTTACATTGTATATTCACGGTTACAATATCTGCTGCTGTAAACAGTCTAGTGGTTATAATCAGAAGTCTTTGAAAATGTTGAAAACAAAAATACAATGCAGTATGTACTAATGCAAAAGTTTGATATTTCTACAATTAATGAATTTTGGTAATAAAAAGTTAACAGCTGTTCAAGACATATAAATTCTACTTTAGTTTGTTTTCATATGTGTACAGACATGTACTATAAAATCTTGGTACCAGGAAAAGTTTTCATTATAGTTGCAGTATGAGTGAAATTATCATCTGACCAGAAATGAAATAACTTGTAAAAAATAATAACTCTTGAATGCAAGAGTATAATAGGTCAGTTGCTTTTAAGTGTTAGGATTCTTCACTATCATGTACTTCTTGTCTAAAGAAACTTAAATATTTGAATGGGTAGCCATGAATCCTTCAGTCATATTGTTTAGAATAAGTTCTATGCAATATGCATATGTATATAAATATGTCCTATAAAATCTATGCATCTTATAAAATCTTGCTTCTGCTTCTTCTTCTTCTTCTTGTTCTTCTTCTTCTTCTTCTTCTTCTTCTTCTTCTTCTTCTTCTTCTTCTTCTTCTTCTTCTTCTTCTTCTTCTCCTCTTCCTTCTTCTTCTCCTTCTTCTTCTCCTTCTCCTTCTCCTCCTTCTCTCCTTCTTCTTCTTCTTCTTCTTCTTCTTCTTCTTTCTCCTTCTTCTTCTTCTTCTTCTTCTTCTTCTTCTTCTTCTTCTTCTTCTTCTTCTTTCCTTCCAACATGGACTGACGTCAAGTAGCTCTCTAGGGAAATTCTTAGGCCTTCAAAGACAGGTGGGAGTTCTAGAGACTCACTCTCAAATATTGGGCAGCTTC